>NC_092205.1:52259615-52311307 GCF_043381705.1 Parasteatoda tepidariorum
ATGTTTATTCAGAGAAAGTACGTTTTTGTGTCTGATTTCGTAACTTAATTAATAGTTAGCACTAATTAATTAGCATATTTGAGGTCACCCCCAGGAACCATTAAGATTGACACTTAGTTCGTGAAAATCGGATCATTAGAACGAAAGTTATTCAGGGTGATATCTTTTTTTTTTTTGCGGACTGTACATCATCTGCATTTTCAATATGCAAAATTATTCGACATTATTAACAAGGAAATATTAAGTATAAATAAGAATTGGTGAAGTAGTATGATAGTAGATGGTTCATTGCTCATCGGTTATTTTACACGAAAACACAATGATGGAGCTAATTTTCTGCAGTTGCATAATATAATATTAATTGCGTGTTTTACACCTAAATTGCATTAGCTAATCTAAATGCAAAGCATTATTTTGAGCAAATAAGTATTACTAACAGACGATTTAAATACTATTGGCAAATGCAAGCATTCAACATGCTTACGTCGAGTAAAAGAACCAAGGTTCAATGGGCGAAAGTTTGAAAATTCTACACCACCAATGTTTCTTCTCATTTAAATACAGTCAAACCCCGCTATAGTGAACCTTCAAGGGACCGAAATTTCTGTTCACTATAACCGGGAGTTCACTATATCCGTTACGTAGGCAATTTAACTAATGGTTCCCGAACTCCTCCCTTTTATTACTTATTATTCAAATAAATGACTGAAAAATGTTATGTAGTAGCAAAAAAAAATTTTTTATTTTTTTTACTCTTCGTCCTTTAGAAATTTGTAATCTTTAGCTGATGAGAAATCCTCAACATCAGGAAACACTTCCCGACTCTCAGATAATCTTTTTTCTGAATTTCTGTTATTCCACTTTTTAAATCGTTTTTCTGCCATCTAAATTTTTTTCATGCGCAGAAATTGTTAATTGCCTATTTTTCCATATGTTACAAACTGTAGATTTGGATAGTTTATATTCCCTGCAAATATCAGCTTCATTACATCCATTTTCAATTTTTCTGATTATGCCCATTTCATCATCAATGGAGAACGTTTTACGTTTACTGCTGCTACGTTTACTGCTAGTTAAATTTTAGACACTTGTTTGCCGTTTTATTTTTAAAACTGAAATGAGAGCTTTATCTACACAGATTAGTGTCCAACCCTTTGACTAATAATGAATAATTACTCATTCCTTCTGCCAGAAAATGCATATTGATCACACTGACCCCTTACAGGTGCATCATCTGCCTGGGTTGAAAACATCTACTTGGTTTGTTTAGGGATGGGAAAGTGAGATAAAAGAAACAAACAAGAAAAAATGCTTATCGATGCATTCCCCTCTATAGATGGTTTTAAAAATCGGTATATGTATTTATTTTGAAGTAGAAATTTCAAAAATATGAAGAAAAAAATCAGTCGAAAACAGAAAAAAGTTCATTATATCCAACTTCCTCACTTTTTTGGTTCACTATATCCACAAAAAATAACATTATATGTGTATAGCAAGGCACGGGACCGAATATTTCGTTCACTATATCGTTCATTATATTCACTATACCGTGTTCACCATAGCGGGGTTTGACTGTATTTACATTTTTCACTGCCCTGAGAAAAATGTACGGGTCAAAACTACCAGAATATCTTGAAATTTATAGTTCCAATTCTATACAAACATTCAAAAGCTCGGTAATTTTTAAACGAAGCGCATTGATAATGATTTTGCTAAGATTAACAATAAATATGGTTTTATAATAAGTAACAGAATTTTGGTAAATGAGGTAAAATTTGGTAATTTTATCGTGATACATTAGAGCAGAGCATAAATTCAATTACTCGGTTAGATTTACTTTTCAGTTTTGTATTTTGTACTGAATGTGTGGTAATAAGAACTATAATTTTGAAAACCAGAATTCCTGGTTGGCAGTTACCATTTGAACGGGATAATTACCAAATGAATGGTTTAAATACCGTAAATTTTAGTTTATTAACCAAAATTAAGTTGATTATTTTCCATAAATGTCATTACAGTGCTGTAAATGTCATTACTATACAGTGCTGTAATTCTGCCAGATTTCTTTTTCTCTATGTGGACAAGCTGCATCGCAAAGCAATATCAATTCAATTCATCGGCCTAGATCTGCTCTCACGGGCAAATTCAAACGTTCCACTTAATGATGTAATGATCCATCAGTCTCAATGTTCAATTGCAATTGATGAATCTTAGTTTGAAGATTCTAGTTCATTTTTTTAGCATTTAATTGTTAATTTTCTTTCTGGAAAAGCTGCATCAAGAAGGAATTGATTAGATATTTCTATGTCCTACTGGAATGTAGAGTAAAAATAACTGCCCAATTTCAATTTTCACATGAACTGGGATTACAGGCAGTATACTTTTCATTCCCGCACCAGACATTAATTGTAACAACTACATTGATTTTCGTTTGAAAATTGATATTCTCTGATAAGGAAACTATAAAAAGTTTTGCAACTCAACCCTATCAGAGAGAAAACAATCGTAATTCAAAACTTGAACATCACATATATTTGTTTTTGTTAAATTTCAAACATAATCTGTACAGTGAAATTTAAAACTTTGCACACATTAGGAATTTCTGTTAAATCTAATTTTCAATATGATCTTTAGTAAAAATATTAATTGCATTGAAGAAAAGTTATTGAAAGAGATGATTTAAAAATAAAACAATTAAAAGACACATGTTGGATAACTTACGACAAAAAAAAACAATTGTTGCAAAATACCTTTAATGAAAAACAATTTTAATTTCCCACTTTTCAATAAAAACATATTTAATAATCGCATAGATTCTTCGATCAATACAGTAAAACAATTTTTTAGCATATTATTAGAAATGCTTAGAATGAAATAGTTGCAAAATCAGTTTTATACCAATCGTTTTGAGTTGCTAGTTGCAATTCAGTCCTATTATTATATGGCGAATGTCAACAAACAAAGATTTTTTTTAAAGATTTTTCGAAATGTTTTCAATTAGATTTTGGTCAGGGTAGTAAGATGCCAAATTCATAACGTCAATTTTATATTCTTTGAGTCAGTTTTTAGTTATTGTTCTACAATGTATGGATACATTTCTTTGTTGATAAACAAGTTAAGAATTTCAATACCTTCTCAGAAACGTTGTGTGTTTGTCTTGTAGAATGGATAGTCCTTGTTCATCATTTTATAAAATGAAGGCAAAGTTAAGTTTACATTGTTTACTATAAATTCTCCAAACGTCATGATGACTTCTCCCGAAAAATTTCCTTTTGAAAAATATTTCTTGTATACTCATCTGCAATATACTCATCTGATCTGTCTTTTTTCAACACTAAAAACAGTCTATAAGGGACTATATATTGAAAATAATGTTTTGATTGCAACAAGAACTGGTTTCCTCGGTTTACTATATTCTCCCCAAAGCATTATGACTTCTCAAAGAAAATATTTATTTTCATTTATCTTCAATAATAAGAATATTCATGGGATCCGTCTAAATGAAATTTTTTTTCATGACTAAAAACAGTCTATAATGAAATATAATGCGGGAATAACGTTTTCGTCGCCATAAAAACTGGTGTTTTGATACTTGTGAATCGGTACTGATTTTTTTCGACAAAAGTTTAGTCTTGAAACTTTGTGATGAGGTTTTAATCTTCATTTCAGAAAACCCAATGTTAGAATTCCGCTTTGTTGCCTGAAGAACTGTATACTTTAAGTCATCAAGATAGTTTTCTCTTCTGACTTTATTAACATATATCGGCATATTTAATAACTGTTCGAATAACATTGACTTTATTAACAGAACTTTATTAAATGAACTGACTTTATTAACAGATATTGGCATATTTAATAACTGTTCAAATAACACTGAATTTATTAACAGAAATTTATTAACTCTCTCTCTCTCTCTCTCTCTCACTAAAGGGTTAAAATTTCCATGTTTTATTATTTTTGGACAGTAAAACGAAATCCAGCGTAAAGTTATGTAAAGCCGAAATTGCGAAAAGAAAAATCAGCTTGAAAAGTATTATAAATTGCAACAACTTTCAAACAAACTGGATTTCTGAAAGAAAAAAAAACTCGTGTTAAATTCATGAATAAAAATACCTCTTTCAGTACGTCAAATTACAACTGTGAAGTAGAATTTCAGCAAAATACAAGACGGCTGCATAAGTTATCCTTTAATACAAGTTTAATTATCTAAAGTTAAATTTCATAACTCTCTTTTACTATATTCTCTGTATATATTTTTCAACTCACCATCATAATTTCAAGTTTCTAAGTTTGATAGTTTTGGAGTAGCAAAACAAAATGTAACTTGAAATTATACACTCAAAACAGTGGTAACGCGGTTTCTAATATTTTTATATAGAGTGACATAAACCAACTATTCTTTGTTGTAAAAAAATGGGCTGCCATAAAATCACCGAGCTTTCTTAGAGATCCGTGATGGCTCAGGAGATAGAGCGTACGCCTTCCAATGAGGTGAACCGGGTCCGAATCCCTGTGATGGCTGGTCGATACGAATTTCGCATAAGGCTTGCACTGACCACAGAGATCCTCAGATAAAATATCCTCAGTGGTAGACGGATCTTGGGTTAGAGTTCCCTGACTGCCAGGTTAACTGTGGGAGGTTTTCATGGTTTTCCACTCCATGTAGCGCAAATGCGGGTTAATTCCATCAAAAAAGTCCTGCACGAAGGCAAATTTCTCCCAATACTTGATCCAGGAGTTCCCTTGTCTTCTGGATTGGGTTCAAAATTACAAGCCTGCGGAGTTGAACATTGGTAGTCGTAAACCCATAAAATTGGGTAGGATATTCAACGACGGTTAATAATTAAAAAGGTTTCTCAGCAGTGTTATTTTTCAAATTGAACAGTGGCTGGAAGGGTGATTTGAGCTTTGATCCTAAAAATCGTTCAAAAATCTCAATTAGAATGTTCAGAAGAGACTGAAAAATCAAGTATCTCAACAGTGTAGAACATTAGAAGCCATTGTTTTAAATTAAACTGTGGAAAATTCTGCCATTTCAATAGGAATTTAAAAGATAATACACTTTTTGTTAACTCTTTATTATGTCCAATAAGATGAAGGATCAACTTTGATGGCATGCGAGATTTACGTCACCGGATTAGTATTCCTAAAGTTATATGTATCCACGTGTTTATTATTTTTTTACAGTTTCCTTTGAAAGTGTTTCTGTAAAACTGCATAATTTAAAATCAGAAAAAAATATTCACAAAAAAGAAAAATTGGATAACAGAAATTACATATAAATATTTTGCATTTTCGGAAAAGTATATTTAAGTGATCCGCTTACACTAAGAAAAAAAGTATGGTTAAAACTAGTAGAGTTTCGTAAAATTTTCCGTGTTTCTGGCTCTATGGTAACGCTAAAAAGCTCGGTAAGTCTTTTGGTAAAGGTTTTGGTAAAATCAACAATAACATATAGTTTTATAATATGTGATAAAATTTAGTAGATGCGGTGAAATTTGGTAATTTCATCATAATACCTACCTTAAACCAGTGTTTCCCAAACTTATGTCTTTTGTGTACCCCTTCCAAATTTTTCGTAACATGTGTACCACTATGAAAAAATGCTTGTATTTTTTTTAAAAATATGTTTATTTTTCTTTTTTGGTACAAAGTTTTCGGTAAAAAAATTCTATGTTAGGGACAAAAATTATATTTTACAAAAATAATTAAAACAAGTAGAATTTATTACAAACCTTTACTATAAAAAATTGCTCAAAAGTTAAAAATCACAACTAGCTGTTGACACCACTAATTATTAACTGTTAACTCTGCAAAAAAAAATAATAGTAAATAGAAAATACGTAATCGTAAATTTTCATAGCTAGCTTTGCTTTTAAATAAAATTTTTTGAAATTTTTTGTTTGTTGCAAGATATGTCACATAAGAACTCGTACCCCCACTAAGCTGTTCTCGTACCCCTGGGGGTACGCGTACCATACTTTGGGAAACACTGCCTTAAACCATGGCGTAAAAATCATTTATTCGGCTGAAGTGAAGATTTTTCAGTTTTGTAGTTTTCACTATATGTGTGATAATAAGAACTATAATTTTGAAAATCAGAATTTTCGGTAATCCGTTACCATGTGAACGGAAAAATTATCGGATGAATGGTTTAAATACCATATATTTAGGTTTTATTAACCAAATTATTTTTACCGAAACTTTTATTACCATGCAATACGGTACTTTTAACAGAATATTTTTTTCTCCGTGTACTGAAATTGAGGAGTTTTATGTAGGTGCAGCTGTGAATTTTTTCCCAGCAGGTAATCGTTTTATTAATTTTTAGAAAATTACTAAATTAATTTTATTCTGATGAACTTCACTAAAAGTTAATTTTACTCTCGTAAACTTTCGTGACTCTTCAAGAACCCTAAATACTCAGGGGCTAGGGCTCCGTTGGCAGGCAGAGAGGCCAGGGGATTAAGGTTCCATGATTTCCTGACCTACGGCATGATTTTGGTAATGTCGATAGCATTGCGCATAGACCGCCTTTACTTTATAGTCCAGATGGTACTTTGAAGCTGGGTTGGCTTCAAGTCACCATAGGAGATCAAACCCCAGTTCTTCATGATTACAGTTGAGTGCCTTAACCACTGAGACTTAAAATGAATAATTAACAAAGCTTTAATTTTCAAAAAAGTAACAAAGCTAAAAGAAAGAAGTAAGTAAAAGAAATAACAAAGCTTAATTCTCCAAAACAACCAATTTGGAAAATAAAAATGAAAAAGCAAAAACAACACGACAAAAAATTTAAAAATATCACATACTTTAAGCTAAATCCCTTTAACTCATTTTCATTACTAAATCTGTAATAAAAAAATTTCATAATAATCATTGCACATTGTGAGTTTTCAAATTACTTTGTGCCATTTCAATACTTAAGACAAACAATTATATTATTGACTCAATTATGTAAAATATCCATAAAATTGTTATATAAAAAAAAGTTTATATTTATTATTTCGTTAACAACTTTCATTTTATTTTATTGGGATAGTATGAAGTAATAAGCACATCAGAAACAATGCCAATAATTTGATTGAAGGAGGTCACTCTTTCTCGCGGGAGATTATTTTGTTGTAGAAAAATAGATTATCAGAAAATAAACTTGTGAAGCTTGTCAGGAAGTATGCTATGTCGCCGTACCTTGATACAGTCAAGTACGATTAACTAGTAGAGAGGAGTTTTAATTCAGTATATAAACACGCCGAAATTTGTGCATCGATATCAGTGTCCATCGAGCTTTGAGTTCTCTACTAGCTCTGAAGTCTAAAAAGGTATATCTACTTCCCTTTTGATAGTGTTTAAGTGGATTTACTTTGATAACGCCGCAAAAATGGATAAGTTGTTCACTGATTTTAGTTATTATAATTTTTCCATATACAAATATATATCTAAAGTTTAAGAGGGAAGATTACTGATTATTTAACCCTTAGTTTTAAACAATAGTTAAGTAGTAAATTGTAAATTAATTACGCATTTTTATTAATACGTTCTTTTGAATTTATAATTTTTTATAAAGAAATTTTATGCGTGAATATTAAAATTTAAAAAATAAAACATTAAAAAATTATACATACCCTTATGTTGGCTAAACATTTTATGCAAATCATTTATTTTGTAACAGTTTTATGTTATAAGTTCTTATGAAACAAATAGGTGTATGACAGTGTAATAAAAATAAAAATGGGTAATTAAATAGTAAGTAATGTAATGAAAAATAGGTGTATGTGTAAATTTGAAATAATATTTAACTCAGAAAAAATAAATTTATAAAGCTCTTATTTCTTAATTCCATTCCTAATATGTTACGACTAATAGCCCTTAAACAATGCTTGGCATTTTTCAAATGAAATATGTTTTTTCGTAAAGACATGGTTAAAACTGCAGGAAATTAATTTCAGTTTAAGTAAATTTTATAACTCTTTCTTTTTTTTGTAAAAAATACTAAATCTTAAGAAACTTTCAAATTAGTCGCAAAGAGTAATTATAAAAGAATGTCCAGTTTGCAATATTTTGAAGTTTATGAAAAGTATTACTTTTCTATTAATGTACAATTTACATTATTACTTTTTCAGTAATCTAATAATAGAAATACATTGCTGATTTTTTTCTCATTTATCTAAATAAATGCTCAAGAAATTTTTGTATGAGTAATTTTTAAAAAATAATAGATAATATCATATTATTATTTATTAGATGTTTAGCTCATAGCTTGTAGTTTATTGCATAGTTCATAGCTTGTAGTTTATTGCATAGTTCATAGCTTGTAGTTCAATTGCATCATATGAATGTGAAACAAGTTATACCCCATACTACACTTGGTTATATTATGTATTTTGAATATAAATTATTTTACATTACATATTATCTTTAGTCGCATCATAACTTAAAAATCAATTAAATTTCAGTTCCGATAAATGTAAAAATAAATAATTTTTCACTTTTTGCCTAGTATTCAATTACACGATTTACTTTATATTTCTCATAAGATGTGATAATTATTTCTCATAATTGACAATTCTTATTTCTCATGACAGATGATGCCGATTTCTCGTAACAAACGATGATTATTTCCTATAGCAGTCGAGGTTTATTTCTCATAACAATTGATATTTGTGCCTGAAAATAGATTATTTTTATTTTTCAAAACCAACGATATTTATATCTCATAGCAAACGATGCTTATTTCACAAAACAGACGAGATTTATTTCTTAAATCAGACCATTTTTATTTCTAATAACAATGCGAATTTTATCCTACATAACAAGCGGATTTTATTTATCATAACAAACTATGCTTACTTCGTATAGCAGACAATGTTTATTTCTCATAACAGATTATGTTTTCCCCCTAAAAGCAGAAGTTTTTTTTTTTTTTTTTTTTTTTTTACAAATGATTGGTTATAACAAACTATGCTTATTTCCCGAAACAGATGAGATTTATTTATTAATTTAGATCATTTCTTTCTCATAACAGACGAATTTTATTTTTCATAACAAATTTGGCTTACTTCTTACAGCAGACAATGTTTATTTCACACAACAGATAATGTTTTGTTTTTATAACAGATGATAGCTATGCTTATTTTCCAAATAAAATTATGCTTATTTCAATTGACGAGGTTTATTTTTTAAAATCAAAATATTTTTATTTCTCATAACAGACGAAGTATATTTCTCCTAACAAACTATGCTCGTTTCTTATAGCAAACGATATTTATTTCTTATAACAGATTATGCTTTTTCTTCTTCTAAAAGCAGATGATTTCTATTTTTTATAACAGCTGATATCTTATAACGTATCATGTTTTTTTCAAATAACAGACAAGATTTATTTCTCAAAAAATGACCATTTTAATTCCACATGACAGACGAAATTAATTTCTCATAATAGATAATCTACATCAATTAACGAAACTATCAATTTCGCATCAACAAAGATATTCAATGCAAGGATGAGTAGTTATTTAAATTGGTTTTCATAAGTGGTTAAGAAAAATTTCTAAACGACAAGCAATTTGCTTCAGTTTTTTTTTTTTCGAGAAAAATTTCGAAATTGCCAAAGGAGCAGAAAAATTGTGCCTCACGAAGAAGGAGTTTTTGGGACTTTCGTACCATGGCACAGAGCGCGTTTTCACTGATGCAGGAAGAATCAAAATCTGTAGATACATTCGGTCATGCACTATAAAAGCAAAACCGAAACACTTTCACTTTCAAAAAATCTCCCTTTCGCTTTTTTCCATCACTCTCTCCTCATTTGGAAGAAAAGGAGAAAGCCTTTTGGATATAGGCTTTCTTTTTGGGTTGGTAAAAGTTTCCAAAAAAGGTAAGTGAAAAATTCAAAGAATATTGAGGAAGACATTATTCAAAGGGATTTCGCCGCATCTGTTAAAAAAATTAACTTCAATGAAAGTAGTTTTAAGCTTTGAGCATTTTGGAATTTGTCTGTGGTTTTTAAACTTTGAAAGTGCTCTTTTTTAATAATTTTTTTTAAGCTGGTTGTAGTTTTTCGAGATAATATAACAATTTAAAACTTTTGAAAACTTTTTTTTAGTCTTCCCATCTCTAATATTTTCAAAGTGCTCGGTTATTAAACAGAAATTGACATAATCATTCACATTTTTATTCTTGATATCTTCTTATCTAAGGAGGAAATTATTTCGGTATTTTTGCTTCTATTAGTATCAAATGCAACAGTTTTATTCAAACATTTCACTCTCTTACGTTTCCATTATGTTTTGTTTAGTTTAATTTTACTAAAAATTTAAAAAAAAATTCTAATAAACTTTTTTTGGCTTTTAAGCTTTTATTTTTTTTTAATCTTTATGCTTTATATCTTTTATGTGTTTGCAGTTAACCATATATAGTAAATTATTCATAATATTGTTCTAAACGATTTTTTTCCAAACGTTTACACGAAAACAAAGCTTTTTTTCATCTAAATTATTGATTTATTTTCTATTATAAATTTCATTTTAAAGCTTATGTATCATTAAAAAGTGTCTTAACATAATTATCTGATTTGCCTTTATCCCTCCTTTTTGGTGTAAGCATTTATCTTTTCTTATTTTTACCCCAAATTACATATAATGGCCACTTATTAAATAGGAATTATATCTTAAACTTAAATAATTATAACATAATTTTTAAAACAATTTGATATTTTAATTATTCATTTTTTAGTCTTTCAACATTATTGCTTTGACAGAAAAAAAATTATGCAACTTTTTTTATAAATTAATTATATAAAATTTAGTTTTTAACATCTTTTTTCTTTCCTTTTCACTAAAAACTTGATATTAGACATCAATTTAAAAAACAAATTGTTAAATATTCCTTAGTTACATCATCACTTTCAAAAATTACTCAATTTTGATCTTTACTTTATACGTAATTATAACAATAATTGGTAGCATAATCTGCAATTTCAAATCTCCCGCTAATATTGTAATTTTCGCTCAACTTACTATAAAGGGAAAGCTGTTCAAGTTCATTGCGATCGTAAAAGATATCTCATTCATGAATTGGGCTGTAAAATGTATTTTTTAAGATTAAATGTATTCATAAATATATATCATATATTACCTAAAATTAGACAAAAATGTAAATATTTTACAAGAAAAAAATTGTGCAGAATTTTGCCTCAAATTCGTGCAAAAACGTGACTTCGAATTAAATTGTTGAAATTGAGTTTATTATTATTTTCAAATCCCTAAACTCTTTAATTTAGTAAAAACTGAATAATTTTTTCAAGAAACAAACAAAAATTTCGTATTTTTCAGCAAAAAGCAAAATTTTCCTGCCCACTAATAAGTAACAAAGCCAGAACTAGTGGCAACTTATATTAATTTGAAATTAACGTTTTTGGACATAAGTATAAACGATACATGGACAAAAGTAAAAATTATATTAAGAATATATGCGTGAAGACTGTAATAAATTTGTAATTAAAAATTTATTCACCAGAGAAAATTTAATACAACAAATAATATTAAAATTAATACAAAAATTTAAAGAAACATTATTTTTTTAAATTTTGTCTTTCAGTTTTCATTTAAAATATGCTAAGTTGTGGTTACAAAACCTTCAAATCTCCCAAAATCTGTCAATATCCAGGACTTGTATGGATCAGAAATTTTTCTTACAAAATATTTTATTTTTAATTTTCATTGACAAATTGTAAAAAAAATCATATTTTCTTTTAAAAAAAATTCCTATATTTTTTATAAAATAAGAACTCATAAAATTCGCATACTTTTACAAGAAAATTTTTCAGTTAAACCAATGGAAGCAAGAGAGAATTTATGAGTGTTTACTGGTACACATAACGGCAAATTCGTCTAATAAGCCATGTTAATATAATAAGAATATATTTATGGAATAATGTATTTAACATGCCATTATAATATGTGCAATTAGAAATGCAAATTTCTATGCTTATGCGAATGATTACGCAAACTTTTAAAATTTTCAAAATAATTTTTTTATCTATATAAAATAGTTCTGTATTATATTTTTCCTGAGAATAATATTTTAAACACAAAAATAAATAAATATTTATCATTCTCTGGAATACATTGAGTAGTAATTAAATCAAACTATTATTAAAAATAGTTTTACTTTTTTTGATATATGATTATTATTGAATACACTGATATATTATTGAATACATATAAAAGCATGACTTAAAGGCCTTCTTCACACCTATAAAAAATACTATGTACTATTCCTCCCAAGTACTATTATACTATTACTATTACTATACTCCCAAGTTTATTTACGTTTAAACTATGAAATCAATTTTTTATTTTTCAATTTATTAGTTCTTTTTTTCATATTATTCATTACATTGTCTATTACTAGACAGTTCAAATATTTTTAATTCATATGTGCGCTATTTTATTTATTACAGTGAGCTCCATTGAACCTAGTAACCAAGTTTCACATCTTAGGAATCCAAGTATTTAAAAACTTTTTTAAAAGCTTTTAAATTGACTTTGAATTTTTTTAAAAATATAGATTTACAATATGAAATATGACAAGTCAGAAAGCATTGTTAAAAGTTTATTAAAATCAAATTTAAACTACGGAATACTAATTTTAAGAATTTTTGCTATTGATCGTCTTCCAGTGTTTTTCACGGCGAATATTTCCACAGAATCGTAATAACACTTACTTTAATTCACTTGCAAGTAAGTGTTATTGTGCATTATATATTCACTTGCATATTCTGAAGCATACATATCACTTATTTCTTGGCTGAGAGATATTAAACCTGAGAAACTATATTTTGATAGATACTGATTTTAAAACTCTTATTTGAAAAATTGAGAATTAAGTTGATTATTAAGATGATTGGTGAACGCTATCCAACTTTAAAATGGGCCGTAGTTTAATCATTTCTGATTTAAGCGCAGAAAAAAAGTAATAAAATAAAATATTTTAAACAAATAATTTTTCACTGGATAAACAGAATAAAACTATAGTAAAAACAGTTTTAAAAATAAAAGTTGTATTAGGAGAATTATCCTATTTTTAGACATGAAGTCAAGACTCTGAAAACTTTAAGAAAGAATCCGAAAACTTTTTATAGAAATTAATTGTGGAGTTATTTTTTTTCTCATTTTTTGATTACAAAGCACCAAAATGGTGTTGACCCTGTTTCACAGTCGTAAGATAAAAGTGAGCTTCATGCTGGGATAATTTGGATAATCTGCCTTGCATTTTAAGAAAACGTGTTTATGTTCGTCGCCTGTAAGTAGCATAACGACAGTAACGGAGCATTAACTCATCCCAACAAAATCAACTTTACTTAAAATAACAACGAAGATACAGTTTTAAAATAATTTCTTTTCTGTATTTACTTCCTAGTTCATCATAGGGTTGTATTTGCTTTTTTTTTCTTGATATGTTATATTTATAATTTTTCTAGTTGCTAGTTTTAAAACAGGTAGTAGGCTGAGAAAAAATATGGTCAAAACTACCAGAATATGGTAAAATGTACCAGATTTCTGGCTCTATGAGAACACTGAAAAGCACAGTACTTTTTTCCGAAGCGCTTTAGTAATGATTTAGGTAAAAATAACAATAAAATAATATTATAATTAGCAATAAAATAATATTATAATTGGCAATAAAATAATATAATGAGCAATATAATTTAGTAAATTTGGCGTGATTCCTTTGAGCATACTTAAAAACTATTTATTCGGTTAAATTTACTTTTCGGTTTTATATTTTTCACTAAACGTGCGGCGTAATAAGAAATACAGTCTTGAAAACCAGAATTTTAGGCAAACTGTTAACATATGAATGAAAAAATTACCAAATGAATGATTTAAATACCTAATAGTTTGATTTTATTAACTAGATTTTTTTTATACCAGAAATGTCTTTACCATACATAACGGAAATTTTACTAGAATTTCCGTGTAATCTGTTCTTTTCTCTTTAGATGTGGCTCAACATGAAGGCCAGTTTGGTCTTCTTAGTAATGTTGGTTTACCTGGTTTCTGCTGATCCTATACCAGAACCAGAGCCAGGGTAAGTTATTTTCTTACGTTAAGCTTTTTTTAAGATTTGTACGGGAGTAAAAGATTTTGAAATTATGCTAAATGCTCTTATTAAACGTTTATGAGATTTTTGACGTTCAACATAATTTTTATCAAAATAATTGAATATTAAATTATGAATGAACTGCCTTTTTCTCTCTCTTTATGTTTAAAATTATATGAAAATAATAAAAAAAAATTAAATAAAAAAGGAAATATTCTTAAAAATTCAGCATTCTACAAAATGTATTAAAATGCAATTGATTGGAAAGCTTGGTCAACGAATTCATAATAGCTGAAAGTTCTGCCAGAATTCAGTTTTCTAATATTAAGTGGCTATTCCCAAAATTGCATTAAATCATAGTTAAACTAGTTTAAGTAAACTTAATGTACTCTTAATGGAAGTATTTTTAAAAACGACTTAAACAAAAATACATTTTAAAAGCTGCTTACAATTTTATTAATAATAAGTGTTTCTGAAATTTTACCAAAACGTTGTTTTTCAATTCATGATTTCGTATAAGAAAAAGGATTTTAAACTTTTAAGCATTTTGAGAGATTTTAAACAATGATTTTAGTTTCTATTCCTGATTTTTTTGTTTTAATTGCTAATTACATTTACATGTAACGCATACATACATTACCTTAAATTCATTTATATCGACCACTCATACTTAAATAACTACTTTGAAATTTTTTCTACTATTTTAAGTCCTATGTATCAATATCCTACCTAAAACTATACGCAAGCTACCAAAAAATATTTAAACTTAAAGCTTAGTACAATTAAAAACATACATTTAAAGAAAACTCTTTTATCTCAAATTTTAGATTAGGAGATAATTTAGTAGGAAAAATTAATGAGTCTTGCCTTACTAAAAAATAATGATAGTTGTAACAATAAAATCTTTTATGAGATAGAAAAAAAAACGAATCTAAGAATCTGAAAGAAGACTACTCAGTTTTGAAAAGTTCGATTCGGGTTTTAAAAAGTATTATAAATCATTTCTAACGATAATATTTATATTACTTACAGCCATCATGATGACAAAAAAGTTATAGTTATTAAGGACCAAACTGAGCATCATCATCACCATCACCACCATCATCATCATAAACATGGTCATGATCATAAACACGGACATGACCATAAACATGATCACTCCCATGGTCATGACCATCATCACAAGCATGGACATGATCACAGTCACAAACATGGACACGATCACCACCACAAGCATGGGCATGATCACAAACACGGGCATGATCATCATCACAAACATGGTCATGATCACAAACACCATCACGGACATGATCACCATCACAAGCACGGACATGATCACTTACACAAGCATGAGCATGGACATGATCACAAACATGGTCACGATCACCATCACAAGCATGGACACAACCACCATCATAAGCATGGACATGATCACAGTCACAAACATGGACACGACCACCATCATAAACACGGGCATGACCACAAACATGGTCACGATCACCTGCACAAACATGGACACGACCACCATCATAAGCATGGACATGATCACAGTCACAAACATGGACACGACCACCATCATAAACACGGGCATGACCACAAACATGGACATCATCACCTGCACAAACATGGACACGACCACCATCACAAGCATGGACATGATCACAGTCACAAACATGGACACGACCACCATCATAAACACGGACATGATCACAGTCACAAACATGGACATGATCATCACCACAAACATGGACATGGTCACCACCACAAGCACGGACATGACCATCACCACAAGCATGGACATGACCACCATCACAAGCACGGACATGATCACCATCACAAGCATGGACATGACCACGGACATCACCATAAAAGTGAACACCATCACGGGCATCATCATGGACATCATCATGGTCATCATCACAAAATTAGCCATCATCACGGACATAGTCACCATGGCCACAGTTTGGGTGGATTCAGTTATGGTGGTCTTGGTGATCATAGCGGTTTCTTCAATCTTGGAAGTGACTTTAAATTTTAAAAAAAAGTCATAAAAATTGGGATTATTTCACCTAAAGAAACGTCGATATTACATCAAATTAATATCAAGTGTTAGAAGAATTTCCCTGTTTCTAGACACTTGTTATGCCTTGGACGTTTTTGAAGCCAAATATAATTTATCTTGTGATATGTTGATAGAGTGAAATATAAGAAAAGTACGATATTTATTTTGTTGTTGTTTCAATATATTATTTATATATGTTACCTGACAGCAAGTATATTTGTGAAAAAAAACTTATATGACTCTAACGATTTTCAAACTAAACCTTTTCTAAATGTCTATATTTTTCTCTTGCTCATTATTACATTATTATTTATATTGAAACACTATGAATGTGCCTTGTTAATTCGCATGAAAAACTTGAAAATGAAATGGGTTGAGATTATTTATCTTCAGTGTCTTCCATTCTTATTTATTGCTTTCATAACTGTGATCTCCTTGTGTATTAATTGATCGGTTGATGGTTGAATAAAGTTTTATGTTTATTAAAAAATTGTTTTCCTTCATTTTCATAATTCCTTTCACCATAATCTTCGAAAAAATAAAAATAAAAAACCTAAGTTGTTTCTTACTTCATACAACAGTTAAAAAATGTAAAAATAGGATTAATAAATTTGAAAGTAAACTCAATGAAAAAATAATTTTAATGCTAAAATCTACAGAAAGTTATGGGAGCTTCTTAGCACTTAATTAATCAATTCACATTTTCTTCAGTATTATTTATACATCGTATTTTTCATACGAACGAAATAAAATAAAATTTCTTTCCAAGGTATGTATTCTTCTCAATAAACACTCCTGCCGATACCAAAGCAGTATATTCTGTTTAAGAACAGTTTTTGAGTCAAAATTAACTCAATCAAGCAATAGAAAAAGAATCCAAAATGGAACGAAATTGGTTAAATAGTTCACGCGTTATAAAAATTTATTAAATAATAAGAATTCTGATAATTACATATTTTACAGGAAGTATTCAACCAATTTCTATTACATTTCAATTTTTTTTAATTTAAAACACTCATAAATAAAATTCAGAATTATTTACCTATAAAATAATGTATATTTTTCTATAATTAGTCTGTTATGCTTAGTCTTTCTTTATTGAAAAATATATTTAAACAAAGAAAAATCATGATTTAACTTTAAAGCCGGATTTTCTAGGTTTCAGCTATTCCATAACCGAAATTCGGAAAACGCTGAGAAAAAAAAACTAGGTTTACTGTTTATCCAAAAAATAAAGGTTATTTTTATTCCTACCTTATTAACACGAAATTTAAATTAAAATAATTTATTTAGCTTAGGAAAATGTCTAACTGAAAATTTAAGTTCATAAATTTACGTGCATTTACTTTGATTAATCTTAATTCATACTCGTTATACTGTGAAAATTGATAAAGTACTACCTCATTTTTAATTTGAAGTATGTACTCAGTTTGTCCAATCAGTATCTGATTGAAATACTTCTGATACTGATCACGATCATATTAAATGGCAGGCACTTTACCTTTTTTTAACATCCCGCATATTTTATCTTAGTATATTGAACATGATTATTTTCTTATTTGAAATTGGTTTATCATCAAAAAAGGAATATCGATAAACCGCTAGAATTAAAATCAGCATATGAAGATCTTGGAACAAAAATATAGTTGTTTATTGTAACGAAAATTGATCACGGTTATCCAAACTATTTCTCTTACTTGTCGAATTAAAACGTAGCTTTATACAGGGATATGTAACTCTCATAATCGGTATATTAACCTTGCTTTAGTGATAGAACGTGAGCACCAAACACACCTCAAACAGGTGATCAGATATCATTAAGATAGCATCAAGTAAACATAATCATAAATCTCTTTTTCTCTTATCCGGTGCGGTATTCTCACGAAGAAGATATAATTCGAAAAATTTCTAAGCCAGTGCGCAAATTAGCGCACCACTTCGTTGAATCTTATCTTCTCAAAGTATAAGACAAAAAATCAAGATGGGTAAAAAAAAAATCGCCAAAGGGGTAAAAAAAAAAGGAACGTACGAAAGTGGGAAAAAATGGAGAGCATCGCCAAACGTGCTGCGAGATCACGTTCTTCGCTTTATGATCTATGGATTTCTAGGTCCATAAAAGTGAACGCGTCCCTAGTGTTATCCGCCAAAAATCGGTTCTTTTTCAGATGACATTGGATAAAAAAGTATCTGCTTCTAGGGCTTCATTTTTAGAGACGATGGAAGATAAATTACAGCTTTTATTGCCCACTCAGGTTCCATAAAAAATACAGGTTGGATCTTATATTAAAGAAAAGTTAAGAATGGGGGAAGAAGTAGGTAAGGTGAAGCGGGGACAAACTGAGCTATGAGCTTGCCTTTTGTAATTAAGTTATAAACTAGAATTACGTGTCATACTTACTGGAAAATACGATAGCGTGTTTTTAGAATGCATGTTTTTTGCTACTTAATGAGCGTAATTATTTTTTTTTCACCCTTACATTATCTACTTCTATGTTTTGAGATTTTTAACTGAAGGAAAAAACTAAAAATTATAAATAAATTTATAATGCTTTTTTTTTCCTTAGTTCTAACGAACAGCATCTGAATTTATTTTCAAATTAAAATAAAATCTCTAAGAAAGCCTATAGTTACAAATAATTAAGAGGTTATCATCGGTAATTCTGGTAAATTTTCCTTTAAATATTTTTTTTTAATTTCTATTAAGTTCATAAATACTGATACTGATAAAATAATTCTGTACTAAATAATTCTGTACTTCATAAAATAATTCTGATTCGTCTCTTTTATTGATTTTTTTGCCGATGATAAAACATAAAAGTATCTTCTAATCTTGAATGTATTCTACCGTTGATCAAACTGGATTAGAGCTAGAACCAACCTGGACAATGTTAATGCATTTCAAAGTATCTATGCTATATGTTTTCAAATTTGAATCTAACTGTCTAAGAGCAGTTGTGTTAAATGTTAATGTATTAATTAATAACAAATGCTTCATAAAAAATAAGCTTTACTTCATTTTGAATATCAAACTTTGAAAAAGCACAACGAGCGTGTTTGTATAACATGTAGAATTCAGAATTCAAAATTTAGAACATTTTAAGCTTTATATTGAAAACTGCAATAGTTTTAGCACTCTTTAAACAATCGTAAATTGCCCTATAGTTCAATTTCTTAACAGTTATATTTCTTATTTAACTTACAAATGTAATTTTTTTTTACCGTCAACTCTTTTGTCGTATTTTGATTTAAAATAGTGCATCATTTAGTTTCGTATGTTGAAAAAAAGGGGAGAAATGGAAGAGAAATCTTAAATATGACTCGTAATCAAGTTTTTTTAGATTTTTATTTATTTATTTCATTTCTATTCCTATATTTGATGCTTAAGAGAACAAAAATAAGCGCAATTTTGAGATTTCGAAAGTTTTAAAACAGCTGAAATAGGTCATACGTTACATATGTCATAAATATTTTTACAAAATTTTTACAATGAAATGGGGAATTTTTAGCTGAGTCACCTATTTCACATAAGAATTCTGAATGCAAACATTTAATATAAAAATGAATTCTTCATTCATTTTTTTATTTTTATATTTGCTGTTTAAGGGAACAAAAATAAACACAATTTTAAGATTTCGAAAGTTTTAAAACCGATGAAATGGGTCATACATTATATATGTCATAAATATTAATACAAAATTTTGACAAACAAATAGGGAATTTTTAATTGAGTCTCCTATTTCCCATAAGAATTCTGACTGCAAACATTTCATATAAAAATGAATTCTTCATTCATTTTTTTTTCTTCCGAAGAACAAAAACATTTATTACTACCCATTGCCAAAGGCCATAAAATGGAAAATAACAAATTGCAACAATTATAAACTTCTTCTAAGCATATATACAAGAACACTCGCTATAACTAGAATCCAAACGCTTTTACTACATCCTGCAAATGAAAAAAAAAGTCATATTCACAAAAAACAATACATTTTCTTCTGAATGAAAAAGTGAGCGTAACAGCTTGGAATGAAGATGATCCTTTTGTGTTGCACCGTCGGTGAATCCCTGGATGGTGAATTGGACATGTTTTCGCACGCATCACTGAATATCAGTGAAAAGGCGGTATTCCTCTTTTTTTCGCCTTTTTTTTTTTAGAAGAACCGTGACCAATTGTTGGTCAGGTATGAATTTTACCTTGACCCTGACTACATTCATCTCTAAGCGATTGTGGTACCTTGGGTTGAAAGATGGAAAAAAAAATTGCTGGGTCAGTGATCTTGTTCGAATTCGCTATCTCATTGTTATCAGGCTATTGTTTGAATTTATAGTCTGTTATCGTCTTTTACATAGTCAATTTATTCTGGTTTATTATAGATATTTTTTGAGAGTTATATGTACATACTTAAGCGGAAAGGTCGGAAAGGGAAATCTTGATTAGAAATTTAAAATCTGAAATCATGTGTTCAGTTATTATAATTTTGCTTTTAAAATTATATGTTTAAAATTAATACCACCTTTAAATCTGTACATCATCAAGCAGAAATAAAAACAAAAATTATTTGTTCCTTCAAATACTAATTTTTTTAATTGATATTAGCTTTTTTATTATAATTGTTTTTTCTTCTAATTATATGATTTTCATGAAGGGAATCATATATTAACAATATTATTTTTTTTAAAACATATTTTGTCATACTTTGAAATAATAGGAGTTTCTGAGAAAAATTTAAATTTCAAATATAATAATTTCTAAAAAATGCAATAATATTTTCTAAACTATCCTTTAACGATTATTCTTTAATCATAATAAGGTAATTATAAAAGAAACAATTTGTAACATTTTACCAGGTTTTTCTTACACATGTGTGTTTTTTTAGCATAAATATGACGGAATCTCTGAGTTACAGTAATTAAAACTTCTTTCTAGTTTTGATTGGTTATTTAAAAATTTTGTAAATAACTTGCACCAAGTTTTTCTTGCACATGTGTGCTTATTTAGCATAAATATGACAAAACCTCAGAGTTACGGTAATTAAAACTTCTTTCTAGTCTTGTTTAGTTTTTTTAAGAATTTCGTGAATTCTATTGTTTATTTTTTAATGCTGTTCTTGTTGTCTTATCGATTTCAGGGATAAATATTTCCAAATTTTTCATTTAAATAACTTTAGAGAAAGAATTTTTTGCTAACGTAAATATCACAATTCGAACGTAATGGGTTGAAAGAGTTATTGCAATTTGTTTTCAGTTTAAAAAAATGCACCACTTCAAACAGTAACACATTTAATAAATGTAAAATGATAATTTAAAAAAAATATTAAATTTTTTTTAATTGGAGTTTAAATTTTCTACTCTTGTTTAAACATCCAGTATAGAAGTTAATAACACGCGGAGAAAAAAATTCTGATAAAATGACCTTACTGTATGATAACAATATTTCCGGGGTGAAAAATCACAATTCTGGTTAATAAAATCAAAATATGTTGTATTTAAACCATTTATTTGGAAATTTTTCCGTTGATATGGTATCGGTTAACGAAAAATTCTGGTTTTCGAAATTATAGTTCTTATTGCCACACATTCAGAAAATAATACAAAACTGAAAAGCAAATTTTACTGAATAAATTGTTTTTATTCCATGCTCTAAACCAAATTTAATCATATTTTTACACAACCACATTTTATTGTTAATTTTACCAAAAATCATCAACAAAGCTATTTGGGTAAAAATTCCCGATCTTTTTATTTTATGGGTATTATTTTATTGTCCCATAGGTAAATTTTGCCATATGCTGGTGGTTTTGGCTATACTCTTTTTCTCAGTCCACTATATCGATACTTCCGCCGGTTCAACAAATTTGTTTTAAAAATTGGAATTTTCATGTATAAATTTTATGTTTTGTTTGTCTTTACTGTTTATAGAAGTTTCATGAAAAAATTTTAAAAACAGAACTATTTTTGGTAAAAACACACAATATCAACAAAAACACACAATTTTTGCTCGAATCGTGTTTTCTGTATAAATTCCATACATTTTATTTTTAGACGTTTAACTAAAAACATTCACTAAACAAATTCCCTAAAAGCACACACATTTCACAAAAAACATTTTATTTTTAGTAAAAAATTCAAATTTTATTTTATGAAATTTACAAAATTTACTTAGTTGAAGCAATTTTGATTTAAGTTAAATCTAACTTTTCAATTCAATTTATTTTCTGCTTTCTTAATCGGTTAGTTTTATTAAAAAAAAAATAACCAGCTCATATTAAACTAAGGGCTTACGAAATTAAAATGTAACAGAAATTATTGTGTTGCAATATACAGTGTGTTGTAATATATTGAGGAATTAATATAACACAATTAAAATTTAAATGTGTCGTATAATAAAGCATTAGACTGCATTGCATTGTATTTAAATGCATTTTTCTATATCGCTGTGTGTTGGATATTGTTGTATTATAATAGATTGCGGTTATTTTAATTTAATTTAACATAAAGAACAGACGGAATGATATTAAAGAATTTATTAAAGAAATTATTAATTATCTTTATGAAACATCTTCATTTTTATTGTACATCATACTATTATCTACAGTTGATTATAACTTAAATTATTAAATGTAAATAATGCAAAAAATTTAATTCATTCATAAAAATGTATCTCCATTTTGCCATTTCACTTTTTAAATGCTTTAAATTGATACTCAAATCTACTATAAAAGTTGTACACAAAACAATTTTTCCCATTTACCTCAGTCAAAAAGTAAACAATTAGAAAAATAATATAAGCCATTATTGATAGATTTTTATCTTCGAATTTTTTTTACCTCTAGCTATTATTAATTTAAAGTATTCGAGCCATATCATTGAAACAAAAACATATTAAATTCTGAACTGCTAGTCATTTTTTCTTTCATCAGTTGTTTGATATAGGAGTATTTTTCTTTACGTCAAAATTAAAGATTTAATACCAGTCAAGTCATCGTGATTGAGTAGATTATTGAGATGTCAAAAAGAAAACATGGCATCAATAGCTCAATATTTAAGAAATATAAAGAACATTTTTATTTTAACCGGAATGAGTTGGGAATAAACGCGGTTTAAAAAGTAAAGACTTTCTTACGTTAAACTTAGAATGAAAATACTTCAGCAAACATGAGAAGTAAAGAGGTTAATAAAAATGAATCCCGAACCTTTACAAAAATGATAAAAATCTATTTTTTATTCTTATGATGTTCCGATTTTAAATATTTTATCCTTTTTGGGGACCGTGAAAATCTTTTTACCACAGTAGATATATTAGTTGCTTTTTATATTTTATATCCGTCGTTGAACAGCGAGCCCAATTTTTGGGTATACTAATGTTCAACTCCATAGCCTTGTAATTTTGAAACAATCCAGAAGACAAGGAAAATCCTGGATCAGTATCCCCAGAGGTATTGATTTGTTATGGGAACATGGAGGACTTTGCGACTCGACAGATTCAACGTGCATCAGTCACCATATACTACACGGGGAGTCTTCGGCCGGCGACGATCGAACCCACGAACTATTGAACATGGCCCAGTGTCCTACCAACCAGGCTATCCCATATTAGTTACTTATGTTAGGTACCTATATTGTTGTATATTAAGTAGCTTTTCCCGCAGAACCTATTACCTGAGCCACGGTTGCTCAAAGGATAGAGCGCTTGCCTCCCAATGAAATAACCCAGGATCTAATCCCAACGTTGACTGATAGATACGAATTCTGCTCCAGGCTCACAGCGACCACAGTAATGCCGCAAAATAACATTTGTGGTAGAATCATCCTCTTGCTGTTAGGGCAAACCATGGAAGGTTTTCGCGGTTTTACTGGACTATGGTATGATGAAATTATGATTTTTTGATGAAACTATGGTCCATGAACCATAGTTTCATCAAAATTTTTCTCACGAAGGCTAGTTTGTCCCAATGCTTAATCCAGGAGTTCACTTTCTTCCTGGATTTGATCTAAAATTACAAGCCATTACAATTGTTCTGTTATTTTTTCTTAACCTCTGCTCTCGAGGTAAGGCCGGGTACTACCCGGTTTTGTTACCCCCACATTTTGTGCGAATCTATGCAGAGCCCACGAAAGCTGCAGAGGAACGGAGGAAGAAGATAACTTCAACTACATCACATGTAAATTTAATACATAATTTCCATAAATTTTTATTCAAAATAGAAATATCTATTTCTACTGAAATCTGGTACTTCTAAATTTCTCACAAGGTTACTTTGTGTACTCGGTCTCATCCCACTAGTGACCGGGTGATTTGACTTTTTCTAGAGAAAAAACATTAGTTAAAAAAATATTACATTTATGACTTTTCAGGAGTAATATATTGTAGATAAATAAACTGTCGATATCTTGATTAAATTTGGCAGTTTCTAAGTCGAACAGTTTGACACCAACAGGCTTTCGAATCTTAGCAACCTAGTTTAATCTATTTTTACCACACTTTCCCATATTTTTAAAACTATATTAGTTTATAGTGTAAAAAATATTTCAAACTCTTTTCTAATCAATCTACAGAATTTGAAAACTTTTTTAAACATCTGTGTTAACATTGAAAGTTTTAGAATTTAAATCTTGTGTATTTAAATTAACCAACAAGGGAAAAAATTATATTTCTCTATTGTTTGATTTTCTAAACATCAAATCTCTACTGAGAAAAAAATTGTTTTAAAAAAAGACGGAATATGGTAAAATTTATATGGTAACTGTATACGTTAATGGTAATTTCAGGTAATATGAGAATACCAAAAAGTACGGTAATTTTTACCGTAGCACTTCGGTAATAACATTTGATAAAATTACAAATAAAATGTGCTTTTATTATTATATCTGATCTAGTAAACCTGATATCTGTTGCTTTCTAGTAATTCTCATATTGCGGTGAGAAAAAAGCGCAACGGGGGAATGAAGTTAGTACAGATCAAAGAGCGATTTGAAAAAAAACTATTAGCAATACCGAGCAGAGGTCAGGGACCCCTTAATTCTTTGTTTTTCTAAATAATAATGAAATATGAAAAATCTGCTATGAAATAAGTTTAAAAAAAAGACAAATACACTCATATTATTAAAATTTCTTTTTAAATTTTAGGTTGAGTATATCTACTTAATCCTGCCTATTTATACATCCAATGCGTTAATCGTTTTAATCAGCGCCAAATAATGTAATTTTTGCTTGAACTGTTAATACTTTTATTTATCTTCTGTACCCTATTATGTCTGCATCTTCAACAAGATGGAATTTATCCACTACTGATTTATCCTGCACCAACAACATGCAAATGATGAATCTTTTGATAAGACCCATAATCAAACTTCCTTTCTGTAATGGTCGTGTTTTGTTTGAATACCTCCCCAAGATTATTTTTAAACCATATCTCAGAGCCATGAACCATATTTTCTTAACCAGTGCGCAGTATGCAAAATGTCAATATATAGAAAAGCAGTTTATGAAAAATAAATAGCTTTTGCGACCTAATTTTTTTAATATCCCAGAGTTACTATAACACTGCATTATTTGGGCGACTCAAAGAAATAAGTAAAAATGAAGAATCACTTATGGGTTTTCATCATGATCAACTGTCATGTTTTCATCTTGATTAAAGCATCTCGCTAAATTGGCTATTTTTCATTAAGATGGAATTTAAAATTTTAAATTAAAGCTTTGCTTCAAGTTTATGACCTTTAAATTTTATCTCTCTTATTTTTCGAAGCAAAAAATGTTTTTTAAAAATGCTTTTTAGGAGTATTTTATCAAATCTGGCACTGCTTTCGAAACATAAATCCAAAATAAGCTTTCGTTAAATTATTACCAAACTTCTATTTACATAAATAGAAACTCTCTAGGCTCACAAAACAATGCGTAATTCATTAGAATAAAAATAGAAAAATCTTCGCGTTTATAACCAGTTATGGCGCAGTAAAGAGATTTTTTTTCCATCGACCTTCTATTAAAAAAATTTAAGAACAAATAAATAACAAAAGGTTTTCTTAAAGAAGAAAAAAAAATCCGCGACGGTGAAGAAACATTTTAAAATGGCTAAAGGATTATGTCACGCTTTTCCCAATGCTGTCACTGAAAGGATTATAATGCTGTCTGGAGGATTCGGATTTTCTTCTCAACTCATCTCACCCCCACTTTTCACGCGTCACGTACTCTTTGAGGGAGGAAGAGGGTGATGAAGGTGTTCTTTCCTTCCCCTGCTTCGAACTCCAGAAGAAGAGTTCCGTTTGGCGGAGAAGTTTTCGGATTAGTGGAAGTTCGCGTGGAGAATTCTGAGCATGAATACTTAGTGTCAGCCAACTGCACATAAACTTCAAAGTCCTTCTAACTTTTACATAGAACGAAGATTAGTTTTGTTGAAGGGGGATTCGTAAAAACTTTTGACCCCCTCCTTCCTATAAGGGATTTCCGAAGTTATTAAATTAACTGTGTTTAAAAAATATTTCCAGTCATTTCAGTTTAGTCTTCCTTATAGGAAGCAAAAAGAAGTATAGAGTAAATATCTTTTTTTTTATTTGTTGATTATAAATAGTTTTGTTTAACTCGGAAAGTTGGGAATTATTTTAATGATAATTTTTATTACTGTGCTTCGTGAAAGAACCAAAAACGAATAATATGGATAAAACTATAAATTTAACTTTATGAAGTTTTGAAGTGTAAGAACTCGAAGTTAGCTCTTTTGAAGTTAAAAGAACTCGCAAAAGCTTGGAAAAGCTTATCTCGCAAAACTCGCAAAAGCCTATTACGAAATGTTACCACTTATTATTCTACACGGAAAAAAAATTATGGTAAAATTTTCGTACAATATGGCAATGACATTTCTGGTAAAATAACCTTAATTCTGGCTAATAAGATTAAAAAATACGGTATCTCAACCAATCATTTCGCAATTTTTCTGTTTACATCGTAACGGTCTTCCTGAAAATTCTGCCTTTTAAAATTATAGTTCTTATTACCACACATTTAGTAAAAAATCAAAATTGAAAATTAAATTTAGAAATATAAATGGCTTTAATGCCATGCTTTAGGATTCTAAGATATCATGAAAAAATTACCAAATTTCTATTCTTAAAAGTTCTTTTTCGTTTTCATTTTAACGAAAACCATATTTCAGCTAATTCATTTTCAGTTTATGCATAGGTAATAATCAATTTAAAAACTATAGATGCCGCTCTAGACCCGTGAATTCAACCGTCTGACATAAAACCCAAATTTAAAGCTAATCTTAAGAACGATCTATGATAGGAAGCATTTATTCTCCATTAATTCACTATATTATTAACAAAATAATCAATAAAACTTAGATCATTAAATATTTTCAAAATATTCAATATTGCTCTTTTAATTAAAACGTTCACAACCGTAAATGAAATTGTTTCATTAAGTCTTGGGGTTCCACCAAATTACGGTCGATCCTTTAGGGCAGTGTTTCCTAAACTTATGACTTTTGTGCACCCCTTCTAAATTATTCGTAAGGCAGTGTACCACTAATAAGAAAATGAATGTATTTTTTTAAAAATATGCTTATTTTTATTTTAAGATATAACTTGAGGTTAATAAATTTATTTGCATTAGTGAGAAGGATGATATTGTTTTTGCTGTGATAACAGTTCATCATAATTCGGTTCCCTTGTGGTCAATTTTAGTCCGAGATGCGATTCCACGTCCAATAATCTATTTCTTTTCACGAATGCTAAAAAAGTGACTTCACATAAATCTAAAGTTGGAAAAGGCAAAATATATTTCACAATTTTTTCTGTTAAAACTGGATACATATTTTGCATTTGCAGCCAGAATGATGTTAAAGTACACTCAAGTTTATTTTTCAAGAAGGATAAAAGTTATATTTTATAAAAATAATCGAAATAAGTAGAATTTATTACAACTTTTTACTATCAAAAAAATTGTGCAAAAGCTAAAAATCACAAAAAATTGTCGTCAATACTAATTATTAACTGTTAACTATGTAAAAAATACCCAATAGGAAAATACGTAATCGTAAATTTTCATGGCCAGCTTTGTTTTTAAATAAAATTCTTCGAAATTTTCGTCTGTTGCAAGATATTTCACATAAGAACGCCTACCCCAGCTAAACTGTTCCCGTACCCCTGGTGGTACGCGTACCACACTTTGGGAAACACTGATTTAGGGCTTTGCAATCGAAAAAAAAACTGGAAACCTCTGGTCTAACTATTCTTGGAAAAGCAGCAAGAGTCCCGAAAAGTATTAAGGGGAAAATACTTGCCAATGTTATCTAGACTAATTAGTGTAGTTTAAACACTACTGGGGCAGAAAATAGTTAAGTGTAATAAGACCTTTCAACTAAAACTGAAGAAGAAAAGCTTCAATCCTTTTCGCCATCTTGAAGTTTAAAACTCATAATAATCTCTATCTAAATGAAATAAAAAAATAATCGAATTAAAATACAATTTAGAACTAGCTAAATTTGGATAAAATAACTAAAACTCTTTTTACCTTCTCAGAATTGAAAAAAAAAAGTTAAATTTTTATAAAGTCCCTGTTTTGTTTTGGTTCAACACGTTTCATCCTAACTTAACGAAACATTAGAGCCGACACAAAGATGATGGTAAGTTTGGAGAAAAAAAGAAGAAATTCTCAAAAGAAAGGGATAGAGAAAAAGATAAAAGAGTAAAAAAAGGAGCTGATAAAAGAGGTTTACTTCCAGACTTCTAAACTAAACGTCGTAGATTTAAATAATCGCTTTTGCGTTTGATACTTTTTACTCTCGCTAAAACGATTTTTCGAACTCTCTTTTTCTTCTTAGCTTTTCATCGGAATTTGGCGCTTCAGATACTACTCCAGATATTTCGATGTTGAGTGGAATTTTCGCCTGGATGACAGCACTTGTCAACCATTGTACTGTCAAATCGCCAAGTTGCCTCTAAACAAAGGCCGTCACACAACGTAATCCTCCAACTTGCCGAGATTTCCGGTCTTAGAGAACCTCTTTCAGAGTCTTTGGCGTGAAAAAAAAAGTAATATTGATTTTTTATTTTATTCTTTTTCTAGCCAATGCACTACTCAAAGGCTGGGTGTAGAAAGAGTATTGCCAAAACACAGAAAATATCTTAAGCGATATGGCGAATGAATTTTATTTTCAAAATTTTGTTTTGGAGAAATCTATTCTGAAAAGCTTTTATTTTCTGTCTTTATTTTCCACTTTTACGCTCTATTTTCTTTTAAAAATAAGTATCGAGTTTGGGAAACAAAATCCATAAGCTTTTTTATGAATTATTCGAAGAATAGTTGAAGTGAACTAAAAGCGTTTTTGAGGAGAAATTACAAAGCTTTTTAAGTTAAAGTGGATTCAAAGTATTCATAAATATACCTCGTTAAATTATTCCTGTTTAAATTGTATTCAGTTTCATACTTTTCCTTAGTCTGAAAATAACTTAAATAAATCCTATTATATTTTAAGATTTCAAAAGTTATGTTTGCGGAAATACTTTATATCAATGCAACAATGCCTCATTATTACCTAAAATTAAGCGAGTTAACTTCAACCGCACAATGAGGCGCTCTTTGTGATTTATAAAACGCATACCCCATTTGTGTGCTGCATGCATTTTTACATTGCCGCTGTTATTCTTTTAGGTATTTATTCGATTGGATACACATATTATAAAAGTTCTTATTATTTTAATTGCAAAAAACTATGTTTATTAAGTGTTGGAATCTTTTAACAAATCCTACTGTCATTAAATGTTTGTGTATGTGTGAATAATTACACCGAAGAGCCATTACATTATGAGCACCCTGCTAATAATATGAAGGACCACCTTTAGCCCTCAAAACTGCTAGCACCCACCGTAGCATTCATTGCACAAGGTGCTGATAGGTGGTCTGAGGTATCTGGTACCAAGCACTCACAAACTGGTCGTGCAATTCCCTCGCATTGCGAGGGAGTAGCGTGGCAGCACGAATTTGCTTTTCCAAGTAGGACCGCAAATGCTCTATTGGGTTAAGGTCAGATGAATTTGGGGGCCAAGACATGACTTGAAAGTCACTGGAATGTTCCTCGAACCAATCCATGATGATTCGACCCTTGTGACATGGTGCATTATCCTGTTGGTAAACACCACCCCCCGCAGGAAAAACTGTTGCCATGAATGGGTGAACCTGGTCTGCAACTATGTTCAAGTAGCTTACAGACGTCAGAAATTGTTCTATGAGGATTATGGGTCCTAATGAGCCCCTTGAAAACATTGCTCCTGGGCGAGAAACCATGAAAACCTGGGCGAGCCCATTGTTATAGATGGAGGGTGGTCATAATGTAATGGCTAATTCGGTTACCTGAATTTTGATCTCAAGTAGGGATGTAACAAAAACTAAATACTTCAGTTATTACTCTTCATTTTTAAAGTTCCTCTTCATTTTTGAACTGTCGAATTCGAACATTTCTTCCATACTATCGAAATAAAAAAGGCAAAAAAAACTTTTAAGTAAAAGATCCCATGGTAAAATCCAATAGAAAAAATACTACCATACGTATTTTTACAACCTAGTAAACAATAGTGTGTTGAATAAAAAAAAAGTTTACTTTCATTTTAAGTTAAGGATTTCTCGCTATTGATATGCTAATCCAGCGATTCTCAACCTGTGGGGCGTGCCCCCCTAGGGGGGCGCGAGCACTCCAGAGGGGTGGCGCGAGAATATTCAAGAGAAAATATTATTTAAAAAAAATGATTAACTGGATGAAAGGAAAGCGCACATATACATAGAAAACAAAATACATTTTGACATATTTAATAATTTATTAAAGTGAAACAACTTATTAAATCAAAATTTAAGGTGGGGAGCCAAGGGTGGCTTGGCCTTAAGGATTTTTTTATAATTTTCTGATTAAGTCTGTGTATCTGTATTTTTTCTGTAACATCTTACACCTATCTCTAATATATATCACGTATACTTTTAATTGTAAAATAAAATTTCATTTATTTTATAGCACAATTTTAAAATTTTAGCTTTTGCACCTAAGGTTTCGCACAGGTTCCAAAGGTGAGCCATGTTTTGAAATCACTTTTTCACTTACTCAAATTGTCTTTAGAAAAAACACTTGGACTGGCAAACTTCTTTTAAAAAGGCACTTTAAGTGTCTTGCTGGTAGGAACAAGTTTCTCGACTTTAAAAAAGATATTTGTTTTCAGAGTGTATAATTTGATTATTGATTTTACTTTGATCGTTCTTGTGTGAAGTCACTAGCGATTCTTTTGAGTTAACTCATTAGAATTAATCAAGAATTGAGTTAATTTTTTCAGAAGGATTAGCCAACAAGTAAGAGTCAAATAACCATACTAGAGTTAACTAACTAAACCCATAACTAATTTAAAAATACCCAAATTTGCAAGAAAATACCAGAATCGAGCACAAAAACACTCATAACTACCACAAAAATGAAAAAAATACCTGAAAAATGACTTTAAAATGCAAACAAAACAAAAAACTTGAAACAAAATATCGCAAAGTCTACTTAAGTGCAGAGAACGTCAAAATATTATAAAAATTTAAAAAATACCAAAGTTCCACATTTGCTTAAAATTAAATAAATCAATTGGCATTTAATTTAAGAATTCCTTTTTGAGAAATAATATGCTACGTAATGATTTATAATTAACTCTTTTATAGATTTCACGTTTGCTTCCGAAGGTGGCCCGAGTGTCACGCCACTTGGGAAGATACATAAGATGTCTCTTACCATTTGCACGACATAAAACTATTAATCTGATAGATTAATTCGAATTAAAGTAATGTGGTTAAAGAAAAAGAAATAAACTTTCAGAAAACATATTATAACTCAAAGTTCTAAGAATTTAAATACATTATCTTCTCACCTGGAAATTAAAACGACAACTGCAAATAATTAAATCACTTCATACACTGGAGGCCATTCAAGGAAATATCTTCCAATTCAGCCTCGTGCACCTCAGATACAAGATTTACAATGCAGATGGGACATCTTATGATTCAAAATAAATTTCATTTTACTTTGGAGCACTGGCCACCTTTGGCTTACCCACCTTACTTAATCAAACATACTAAATTTTTTAAAAAAATTAATAATTTTTTGTGACTTCCTTGGGTCTGTCCTGCAGAGTAAAGTTTTTTGAGGTGAGGCTTAATATTAGAAATAACCATTCTCAGTCCTGTTTCTATATTTAGCCATGATCTATATTTTGTCTTCAAAGAAGCCACAGCAGAAAATCCAGTTTCACAAAGGTAGGATATTGAAAACGGTAATAGAAATGTCCTTTGTTTCAGTATAGAAAAATCCTCCTCCTGACAAAATTCAAATAGTGATTTATTACTAAATTGCATTTCAGTTTCGCTACTTGTCATGAAGTCTATGAACTTTTCTTCCTCATCAATCGAGAGTCCTTCGGGAGTCTTATGAAATGGATTCCTAACCCACTCGTAACTTGCTAGCAGTTTGTCATGAGCAGGAAAATACTTTTTAAAATTCTTTGCCATCATGGCTAATGATTTTCAATGGTTACAAACGTAACTTTCATGTATTCTTCTTCAGCCTTATAAGTTTTAGTACAATTATCCACATTTGCAAACATTGTCAGGTTTTTTTGCTTTAAATTTCTGCCCCACAATTCTAATTTTCGACAAAAAGCCTTAACTTCATCACTCGTATCCAACATATGTGTATTTGCTCCTTGGAGTTTAAGATTCAAGTTATTTAATTTCTCGAATATGACCGACCAAGTATCCCAATTTCACCACAAATAAACAATAGTGTAAATTCCCGGTTTCCGGTCTGTTATCTTCTAAGAAAATAGCGATTTCTTCTCTTAATTCATGAGCACGTTGCAAAAATTTCTCACGTGATAAACATCTTGCCTCACATTTAAATAGTAACTCTGAATGTACTGAACCCATGTCATTACAAAGAGCAGAAAAGATTCTCGATCTCATGGTTCTCATTTTTATATAATTTGAAATGGTTACAACCGCAGTTAATACAATATTTAAACCAGGACGTATTTCTTTCGAACCCAAAGCTTCTCTGTGGATCATGCAATGTGTCCAGACGCATTGAGGCGATTTTTGTTTTACTAGTGCTTGTATACTTTCGAACCTTCCGGATATGGAACAAGCATATTCCGATGCATATTCCAGTGCATATTCCGATGCAATTTTACATTCTGTGTTTGCATCATTCATAACATCATTTAAAATAGCAAATAATGCTAGCGCTGTTGTTTTGAGTTCTATTGATTTGCAGAAAAGTAGTTCTACTACTGACATATTATCACAAAATCAAACATAGGCAATGAAATGAGTATCTTTATTAATATCTCTTGCTTCAAAGTTTATTGAAAGCATTTTGTCACGCAACATTCGAGAAAAACTGACACTACATTTTCAGCTGTATCACCAATTCGACGAGCAACAGTATCATTTGAAAGAGGTATGAACTGTAATTGTTTTGAAAAATTAACTCCAAACAGAGTTTCTACAATCTCAATTGTTGCTGATTTTTACTTTACTTTTGTTTTGGTAGTTAGTTAAAAATAATTTAAAGACAGAATTAAAAATACTCAATATACATTATTGTTGCATACATTTTACTGCAAGTGGGGGACGCGATGAAAATTATGATTGAAAACTGGGCCGCGAATACTGAAAGGTTGAGAAACGCTGTGCTAATCAATTTTAAACACTATACCTTAAAATAATTTTAAAAAATTCTTCTTAAATTTATAAAAACATTAAACTGGTAAAAAATCTTTCAGAACGGTATATTTAAAACTTAATCAATTGTTTATATTTGATTAACATTATGCTAGATGTAAGAATCGTCGACAATAGATGGCGCTGCGAGATACGAAAAAACTTAAGAAAAAAAAAGAAGCTGGGGGTGTTCTCTAGCTTGGTGTGAGAAGACTGGAATGTTCTATGATGGAGCGCGAAGTTTCATCGATTATGTGATTAATTACTATTATTTTCTATATACTTCATGTTTGTGCCGTGGCATAAGTATGCATCTAAATAAAATCGTTTATGCCAAGAAAGGTTTATGGTGAAATCATTTCACATTGAAAAATCTGAAAAAGAACCTGCGAAATATTACTCTAGATAATACTAAATCAATAATACTAAATTATTAAACGACTTTATTATTAATTTGGGTATAAGACATTCTTCTGTATGATGTAACCTCTTTTTTCTAAACTTCGTGAAATGTCTTCGTCAAAAAACTTCGCATGAAGAGAAGAGTTTGTTCTTCACGGACAAAATTTTAGTACTGTCAGTCAAATTTAGTAATTTGAAGCACAAGTAATTTTCATGAAATGAATAAGGAACATTTAATAAACGAAAGCATTGTTAAACAGGCAATCAAATAATTATGATCATAATATCGGATCAATTAAAATCATTAGAATACTTTGAACTTGAGGAACTTCTAAAAGAAACAGTAATCAACTGATTCTTTTTTCATAATTTTTTTTAAAAGAAATGTATAATTCACAGCCGTTTAATCAATAAAAAGATAAACGAAATGCTAAAACACGTGTACAAGAACATTTAGACTCTCGGAATTTTGAAAAAGATGAGAAGTTTTGTAATTACAGATTTAGGGCCTAGTATAGCTGTTTATAACCATGTATATTTAATTACTGACCGTAACAACAAATTAGTTAATAAATTTACAACCGTTTAATCAATAAGAATATAAAAAGAAATACTACAACGCGTGTACAAAAACATTTAGACTCTCGGAATTTTGAAAAAGATAACGAAGATAATCAATAAGAAGATGAGAGAAATACTTGAACACAAGTACAAAATCAGTTAAACTTGAAAAGGATAAGATGTTTCCTAATCAGGAATTTAGTGTATAGTTTAAACATTTATGGTTACTAATACTTAAATCATTAATCTTAAGGAGTTAATTTGCAACCAATTGACAAATAAGAAGTTTAAAAGAAATACTAAAATACATGTACAAGAAACATTCATGCTCCCAGGAATTTGGAAAAGATAAAAAGCTCCCATATTATAGATTTATTGCATAGTAAAAAAATATTTTATTTCATTTGTATTTAAGTGTTGATCTCAACAACAAATTAATTTCCAAGTAAATAAAGTAAATTTGCGGTCTTCTCTTTCCTGACATATCATATGACATTACAAAATAAACTAACAACAGATACTCTTTCATCAAATAAGATAAATCATCTTCTAACAAACGAACTTCTACGACCATCTCCACTTGACCAATAAGAAGATCAAAATACTAAAACAATTGTACAAAAGTGTCTAGACTCACATTCAGACTTGGAATTTTTATTTTCATTAAGTGATTATTTTTAAAAATGTGCATTATTTGCAACCGTTTAGCGAATAAGAAAGTTGAAAGAAATGGCGAAACACGCATATGTACAAAACATTTAGACTCCCAAGAATTTGTAAAGGGTAAAACGTTTCCTTATAATAGATTTATCGCATAGAGTAGATATTTCAAGTAATTTGTAATTAACTGTTGATCTTAACAACAAACTTGTTTACAAGTAAACAACAGTACGCTGTCTCCTTCTTCCTGGCATATTATATCACATCACCAAACGAATTTTCAACAGAAAACTTTTCAACAAATGTATAAGATCCATCATCTCCTACCAAATGAACTTTCAATAAACTAGATTAAAACACACGAGCAGAAACAATTTCGACTAACACTGTTAGAATTTTCATTCTGAAATTATGGTTATGATTCTGAAATTATGACAGCAGTCTGTTCATCCAATTAACCTTAAAGTTTACGGAAAAGAAGAATTTTTACCTTTACGGTTTTGGAATTGTTTACAACTACAATGGATAAAAAACCATCAATACAAAACTGTACGGTTTTTAAAACATTTAAAACTAGCATGATTTCAAAACCGCAAGAAAGAAATTTAACTGGACATTGGTATTGGCAAAGGTACTGGCCTTTTCGTTAGATAATGGGTGGAGTTAGGTTGTTTTTGAATTGTGTTTTTTAAAATGAACCGTGGAATGTGGGTTAATTAGTAACTAGTTGTTTCACCTATCGTAAGAGATGGGAAGTACTGGACTTTTTTGTGTCAGGCAGCTTTATGGTACTGCCATCAATACGTGAATTAGAGTATCGTATTCTAACAGACCAGGGTCACAAATTGTGAGTGCAAGACACTGGAAACTCTTCGTGTGTTGAAGGGAATGGAGAAAATATTGTGGTGTTAGCGATGAACCCATGTTCTGTCGGCTATAAGATTGGCAAATTAACCCTTTCGGCCATAATATGTACCCAGTTTTAAGGAAATTAGTCGCTTCATATAGTGGGCCTAGTTAGTACGATAAAATTCTGGTTTATTAATCGTATTAGGAGGGAGCAGTTAATAAACCATTTTTCTCATGAATACTATTTATTTATGGTTATTTGACTCTTTTGTTTAAATATGGTAAAATAACAATGAAATAAATTGCTATTTAACCATCTTTTCCGAGAAATGTCTAACAGTGCATATTTAGACTTGGAATTGGTTTTTTTATGAATTGATTATTTTAAAACGTGTGTACTATTTACAACTATTTGACCAATAAGAAAGTTAAAAGAAATGCTAAAAACCATGTAAAAAAAACTATTAGACTCCCAAGAATTTTTAAAGGATAAGATGCTTCTTAATTATGAATTTAGCGCATTGTGCAAATATTTTTAGTCATTTATAACTAACTGTTGATCTGAACAACAAACTAGTTTGCAAGTAAACCCCACTTTGCTGCCTCTTTCATCCTGACATACCATATCACATCACCAAACGAATTTACGACAGCAGAAACCCTTTCATCGAATATATAAGATCCAATCCATAACATATCTTTTATCAAATGAACTTTTACCATCATTTCCTCCCAACCAATAGGAAGATTAAAAGAAATACTAAAACACGTGATCAAAATCAATTTAGATTCACATTTGGATTTAAATTTTTTCTCTTCATGAATTAATTATTTTTCAATGTGTGTACTGTTTACAACCATTTGACCAAAAAGAAGTTTAAAACCCATGTACAAAAACATTTAGACTCTCAAGAATTTGAAAAAGAATAGGAATCTTCCATATAGAATTTTCGCATAGTGTAAATATTTCTGGTCATTTGTAACTAACTGTTGATCTTAACAACAAACTAGTTTGCAAGTAAATAACAGTTCGTTGTCTCCTTCTTCCTGACATATCATATCACATCACCCAACGAATTTACAACAACAGAAACCCTTTCATCGAATATATAAGATCCATCGTCTCCTACCAAATGAAATTATCTGCAAGTCTCCCATCCGCTTCAGATTAAGCTTTAGCGGCAAACTTCCCGGAGAAGACATTAATTGAGGAAGACGCGAGAACCCCTTCGCATTACCACTCCCTTTTCATAAACACAATCCCAGGAACCGAAACCAGAACCAGATCATTGCTTGAAACGGGATTGGTCAGAAGGAAAGGGAATATGGTAAGACCGCTAAACTGATAGCATCGCAATCAATCTTGACAGGCAATCAGAACCACCACGACATTGCTTAAGGGAAAAGAGAGGACATACTTAGGAAAATATTCTCCAGTGTTTGGGGGTGGAAAATTTATCTCTGGGAAAATGATTGCAATTTAAGACTGCATTTCTTGACAAAATAATTAATTTGGATGATAAATATTATGGGTTTCATCTTTCTCTGATAAGAGTTCTGATTCATGATATTAATTCTTTGAATGAGATTCAAGTAGATCTTTCAAAAGATTTGATAGATTATTTTATATTTTGACACAGATTGGAAGAGATAATGATATTTAACATAAAATGCATGAAAAGATTAAAATAGGCTAATCGAAAGGGATTAAATAAAATGCATTTACAGCCTATTCAATTTGCATTTTTGTATTAATGGCACCCTTTTAACAGAATTGGGATTTTACTATCTTCATTGTAATTATATGTCGTCATTTTCTTTATTTATTCAATAATAAATAGATAGTTTAGAATATTTTTATTTAATTATATTCATTGAAGTATTTTTTATTGAACTTAGCTTCCAAATTTTATATATTTTAAGGTTGAAAGCATTCGAAGTTTTTCAAAGCTCGAGATTTAAAAACACTTGCAGCCTTAAAATATAAAATTCTGCTACAAATCTCAATAAAATATGTTTCAATAAATAGAATTAAACAAAAAAATATTCCAAAAATATTAATTAGTTGCTGTGTAAATAAAGCCATTCCAGATATATAATTCTTAGTAGGTTAACGTGGAGGAAGTAAAATCTCGTTTCTGTCTAAAGGTTAAGAGCATTTGATTTTGATTTAATCATTTAAAAGTGTTACAAAAATAATTTGCCAGAAATTGCGCGAGTTTATCTTTCTTGTATAAAAGAAAGTATCTTTTTATATCATAGCGTACTAGTTAGGGTTAGGTTTGGTTAGAGTTGTCTTCAAAAGTAAGTTGTTTTTCGAAAAATATTTTGTTTGGCTTTAACATCTTATACTCTTTATCTATTAGCAGTTTCTGACGGTATTTTTAGACAAAATATTAACCAAAATAATAAACATAATGAATTTTCGCTGATGCAATTAATACTTAAAATTCGTCTCAATAATTCTTTGGATCAGGTTTAAGTGGAATCTTCGAATAGTTGACAAACGGTTCACAGCTTTAGCACAAAATAAGACAAAACAATAATATAAATAGGAAAAGACAATTATTTTCTTTTAAAATTAAATTGTGCAAACATATTTCTATAAAGCAAAGTAAGTAACAAAATGCAAAAGGATAGTGTAGACTTTGGACTATTGAAGACTACTTGAAGTTAAAATCAAGTACAGAAATCGACATACTATAGTTTCGATTCTCTGCACAAGATTCGGTTTGCTAAACGAACACCAACCTTAAAGATCCCGTTGATGATATGAATAGTAGGGGCATATATAAAATTTTTTGTCAGTGGGATCTATTGTATATTGGATAAACTAAACATACCGTTAAACTTCGCCTTAAAGAACATGAAAGATATATCACAAATCAAAATATTAAACGATCTTCCTTTAATCACTCTACATCGATGGAATTCTAATCATAGATTTGAGTTTACCTCTGCTAAAAGTATTCAACACTTTCCTTCTTCTACAGAACTTAATTTCGCGAAATCACACCATATTTTGAAGGAAGCTAATAAATTAAGTAATAATATTTCCAGTATTCCGCATTTACCAAATTTATAGGAATCTATGCTAATTTAATCTTTTGTTCCCTGGGATTCCGGCAAAACCCTCTCATGCCTTTTTCTTAGCGCCCTTCCTTCTATTATCTTGTCCAAACTTGCCCTTCCGTCCTAATTTATTGAAACACTTTGCACGTGTTTATCTCTTTACTTTTCTAATGTCATTTGGTGCTTAAACACTGAGGATGGTTCTTGTTTAGAGATCTAAAACTATAGTATGCCCATTTCGGTACTTGTACTTTATTCGCGTTTTTTTTTTCCACTTAAAACAACGACATATCAAGCATAAATAAATAGTCTCAGAGTTACCTTCACAAATACTGAACCCTGGAAGAAGACAAAGGGAGAAGTAAACTAAGCATTAAGAGGATTTAAATATCACCTTCCTTTTTGACTAAACTTTTCTAATCGTGTGTATCCCCCATATCCCATACTAACCCATATTTAATTTATATATAAGTCGAAAGATGTATGATTATTTTATATAAGATTATTTCATATTAAGTCGAAAAATTTGATATAAGTTCACTAAAAATTATTTGTTTAAAGGAATGTTCAACTTAATTCATAGGTAGCACTAACAGATATTAGCATATAAAAGTCAACCATTCAAACCAATAAAAATTTAAATGCATACACGCACGCACACACACACGCACTTTCATATTAACACACATATGAACAATTATATATATATATATATATATATACCCTCAAATGTTATTGTGTGTCGAAGTTGGAAAGGTAAAATTCATTCACCTTTCATAATATTTTATAATGTAAAATCTCAAATTTTTAAAAGGAAAGGAAGATTATTAAAAGAAATTATTTACAAATTTTCTAACTACGAATAATACGCTAAATTTTCATATTAGATTTGTGACACAGATGTGATTTCTTCCAAAAGAAAATGTAATTCGTACTCGCAAAATTTAATAATAAAAAATATAAAAACTCAAAACATAGAAAAGAATTAATTCGAAATTTGTAAATTGCGAACAAACTCTTGTTTAATTTTGATTTTAAATTAAAGTCAAAAATGGAATTCCGGAAAAGAAAATATAATGAATACCCACAAAATTTAATATTAAAATTGCAATATCTCAAAACATTTCTTCAAAGATAGATGTAGGATATTTATGTTACTTTAAGATAATTAATGTTAAAGGAATGTTTTATACCAAACTTTTATAAGTATTTGCCTTGAAAGTTATACTCCGTATTCTAAATTATATATATTAAAAAAAATGTTTTATGAATTTTCTGGAAGTATTCTTAAATGAGGGAAAAACACTGCGTAAGTTGCTTACTCTCTTAAAGTTATGTACTTCAGCCTGGAGAAGGGAAAAGATTGGGTTGTTTAATTTATTGTCTCAAAACCCTGATGATGTCGCACTTACATCACCTGAATAATATCACCCAGGAGGCCGCCCTAATTGGACAGAGAGCGCGATAAGGTATCACGCAATATATCACCCAGGATCGAGCAACTCGGACACCCATCCTTGACAGTTAACGACAAATGAGACAAGATAGAGCCTGCCACGACCATCTACATCATCAAAGATAGGAAAGTAGAATAAATTCATTAACCATCCTGCCTTAAAAGATATCATTATGGATTAAAGTATTAAATTTAATCAAGGCTTTCAAATTGCTCTTTAGAATTGTGGTTGTGTGTATAATATTGTCAGCCATGTATTTAAAATCATTTATGTTAAAGTTTTAGGCATGTTTTCTTTCACATTTTTTAACAGAAATATGCTGTAACTGAATTCGAAATTAGGAAAAAGTAAGAAAAAAAAATTTAAGGCATAGTTTTCAGTCCTAAAATTACCATCATGTAGCCTATTTTAATTTTCAAAAATTATGTTATAGTGAGGGGGGATACTGTTGTTGTATTTAGAGCCAATCACAATGAAGCAAGTTGTTGTTTACAGTGGCAGACAGATCAAGCTTGTCGGGCTAATCACGGATGCTTTTCATATTTTGCTTTTCTACTTGATAAAATATTAGATGCTCTAACTCGATACGAAATATTATATGCCTGTGCCAACTTCTTAGTTGTCACGAGTTTATCTTTAAAATAACTAAAAAATACTTCTTCATTCATAATAATTGCAGTATACAGCCATAGTTTAAAACAATTATCGTCACTTCGCTTCTATTCTCTCTCACTATACATAAATACATAAAAGCAAAGTGTCTGGATATATGTTCTCTAAAAACTGAAGAATGTGTGCTCTGATTTAAATGAAGTTTTTTTCTGTAGTTCGCAAAATTTTAGGCTGTGGATTTTAAAGAATTACTTCTTTCCTGCGGTATGTGATTCAGGCAAGCAGTTTCAAAAATTCAAAATTTCATTGATTAAAACCATTGTTATTATAGATTAAAAACGACATTTTTACAAAATATTTTTAGAAGAAAATAGAAGCAGACGAAAAAATTAGAAAATTAAATATCCTTAAATCTTGCTAAACTCATAGTTTAAGTGCAAAAGTAAAGCGAGCTCGAAAACAAAATGCAGGTTAACCCTAGTTGTAAAGAATTGAAGAAATATCATATTTCACCGTTCTATGGTAATTTTAAACATAAATAAGCTTATTCTTATTTGTCCAAACATTTTCTGGGCTTTTAAATTCATTAAATTCCAAAACTAAAACATCTTATTACACCAACTATCAATTTTTATAATTAAATGTTCACAGCTTTATTGATAGCGAATTTTAAATTTTTGAACTTTATATTATTGTCCTTTAAATGAAAATATTATAAGAAAAATCAGTACTTATTGGTACTATGAAACAAGTTCGCCATTTGGCTGTTTCAATTCACCTTGTGGACTTGCAATATCCCTGCCGAATTGAACCTCATTCCTTGAGGTCATGTTTTAGCCCTGTTACTGATTTTTCTGCTATCCATTTCTATACGGAGCTGTTGTACCCGGCCCATAAAAGTGAAGGCAACCCAGAATTTATGAGACAAATAGCTCTTGAAACTATTAGCCAAATACCAACAGATGCCTTACAACTATACACAGATAGCAGTAAGAGCGACGAAGGTCATTCAGGTAGTGGGGTTTTTATTGAAACACCCACGTACACATTGAGTTTCAAATTTAGAAATTCCTGATTTTGCTCGGTTTTCAGATCTGAGCTTATTGCGATTGAAAATGGCCTAAGACATGTTGAGACTACTGCTGAGCCTGACTTTAAGCATATATGGATACTGACGGATAGCAAATCTTCAATCCAACACCTTAGCAACTGGATGAATGTTGGAGACAGGGCTGCGGCTTCAATTTTGGGTATGCTCTTCAGGCTCTCAGCGGACTTTGGGGTACACTTCCAATGGATTCCATCACACGTTGGAATCAAAGGTAACGAGATGGCAGACTCACTGGCTGAAGATGCTTCTTTGGAACCTTTACAGCCAGATTTACCCTCCACTTTCAATGAGATCTTTGCAGAGTGCAAAAAAATGTTTATGGACCTTTGGAGGTTTCCTCCTCCGCATAGTTGGTATGTCAGAAAACGACCTGGATGTGCCTTGCTTTTTGAGGGACCTAGAAGCCAGCAGACTTGTTTATCTCGCTTAGCAAGTGGTCACTTGAGGTGTCTCTCGTATGTTCAGGGGCAAAAGACTTTTGAACTTTGCACTAAATGTAGGACTGCTCAGGCTTCGTCCGAGCATATTCTAAACTGTATCGATTTTAAGATCGACGAGGTTTTTTCAAAACCTCATCTGTTTTCAGACTTTCTGGACATTTTTGGACTTATGGAATTGGTCTAATTAGGATGAACCTCTTGGGAATTAGAAACAACAACACAAGTTCGCCAACAAGCACAACAACCACGTGGCCAAGAAGTAGAACTACTGCGTCGAGTTCTGATTTGCACAGGTCACTGGCTACCAATGATACACATAGGCGCATCGAGTATAACAACAACGTGAATATTATAAGAAGCGATAATTATTGAATACTACATCATTGTAAATGTTGCTAAATTTTATTTAGGTTACAAAAATATTAATGCCAATGTAGAAATTAGATTAATTGAAAAAATATCGCTATGTAGTTTTGACATTGCAACCCGATATCAAAATTTGTACTCATTAGTCGTAGGTGGCACTGTTTGAGTCGGTAACAACTCGGAAAAACAGTCGCCATCACATGGTCTTTACAGGCAATAAGTAGAAAAGGAGTGATTGAGTACCAACAGATGCCCAAAACGTACATTAATTATATATTTTAGTACACATATTTAAGCCTTAGATCAGTTAAGTGTCAACTCCTGGGTCTTGATATAAAGAAGAAAAACTTTTTAATAGCAAAATTAACAGCAAAAACTGATTTCAACTTTTTAACGGAACAACTCATTTATTTGGTTATGCTGTTTTATGCTTTTGATTAGCGCCATTAAGCTAAATTTTTTTAAAGTTTAATTTTTGCTTTAGAATGTATTGTTTATTGTTTTAGATCTCTGTATTCTTTTAACTTAGAGACATTTCAGTTAAGAAAAATTTCATTTTAGGGGAAAAAACTTACAAACGAAATTCTTTCCCTCTCATTACTAATATTAGCAAATAAATTTTCTGTTTGATTTTGAGAAAGTTACTTATTTGATTTATTATAGATCAAAGGCGCCATGGAAATAGTTAACATATTTGATTTTTTTTAAAAGATAGCAAATGTTGTACTAACAATTTAGTAAGAAATTCACCTCGATGCCCATGATACCATGCGAACTTTTAAGAGGTAAAAATTAAGTCAACACTCACTTAAGCAATACAAGTTTATACTTACGTATTGTCTTGATTTTTGAGTGTACGATTTTAAATCAGGAAATACTTGAAATTCTACTTATTTACAAAAGCGGGCCAGAAATACTTTAAAAAGGATGTACTTTATTTTGACACATTAATTATTTTTAAGGTGTACGAAAATTAAAAACTGGTTTAAAAATATTTCTTCCATAAAATATGAGCATTGAGTTTCCATACACTGAGAAAAAAAGCGTGATCAAAACTGCCAGAATATCTTAAAATTGATCGTGTTTCTGGCTCTATGGTAACAACAAAAGGCGCGGCAATTTTCGCCGAAGAACTTTAGTAATAATTTCGGTAAAATTAACAATAAAATATGGTTTTTTACAATGTGATAAAATTTAGTAATTGTGATGAAATTTGGTCATTATATCGTGATATCGTAAATTATGGCATAAAAACCATTTATTCGGCTAAATTTAACTTTTCAGTTTTATATTTTTATTTAATATATAATAATAAGAACTAGAATTTTGAAAACCAGAATTTTTTGTAAACCATTACTATATGAACAGAAAAATTATCAAATGAATGATTTAAATACCGTACATTTTGGTACATTTTAACTAAAAGTGTGATTGTCATATAGTTCAGTAGCTTTACCAGAATTTTTTTCTCTGTGTAGAATTTATACATTATAATACAGCAGCTAATTTTTACTAAAATGGGCTGATTAAAAAATTACGAAAACAATTATTAATAGAACATAAAAGTATTAATAATGTGAGCAAATAATTAATGTTAGTAAATAATTATTAATAATATGTGCAAATGATTACTATTAGTTAAGAGTTATTAAACAATAATGCGTAAATATATTTAATATTATGTTAATAGCAGTGAATTTATTTTCCTCTACTTAAAATCATTTTAAACATGGTTTAATTTAAAATATCATCTCAAAATCTTTTAACTTCTTTTTAACTAAAAGAAAAGGAGAATCATTATTATTTCTTTTTAAAATTTATTATAAACCACGTAAAAAAGCTTTGCCCTGATTCTTTTTAAATCAATGTAAATTGCTTTTTATTAATTTTAAATACTGAAGTGTAATTAATTTACAACTAGTTTAAGTATTTTTCCTCTTAACTAAATAAAATATAATTATCGAAATAAATAAGTAACATTGACATTTATCTCTTACATAAATCTTGGAATTTTTATACTGCTCTGAAAGAATGTTTATTAATATGTTGAATGTAATTACTACATTCAATGGAAGCATTTATTGAATTTTTTTTTTGTTATCGTTCGAGTTTTCAGTGCTTCGTTGGAATGTTTATTTGAATGCAAAAACTAATTACATTATTAAATGAAATATTGTTAAGTACTTGTTCAAATACTTCTGGTGTCAATCAAGAACAAATAAAAGTAGTTAGAAAAATAAATTTACTTAAAAAACTTTACAACTAAAATATCTTCGCATTTTGAAAGTAGATGGAAAATCAAAACAAAAATAAGTAATATGGTCCTTTTTTTGTTGCATTCATTACCTTTGACAATTTTTAATAAAAATGATAAAAAAAAATTAAAAAATATATTCTTTGAAATCCTTGCTCGTTATTAAAATTACCATTTTTTTTTCTCCAACTCTTTTGAACACTCATTATTATTACTTATCTTCTTAAACTCGCAAACTTTTTCCAAACTTTAAATTAGTTCAGACTTGGCGAAAGACCACTTAATTGCGCGCCAAACTCGACATCACATTTGATTAAAAAGTAGAAATGTTTTTTTTTTCGTGTACTGAATGAAAAGAGGGAAATACTTTATAATATGTAGGTTGAAAACAAAATCTAAGATGAGGAAAAGTTTATAAAAAAAAAACTTTAATAAACGACATGATTATTATTATCTTACCTCCTTGCTATTTTATTTTTTTGTTTTAAAAATCATTTACGCTGTAATTAACTATGTAATTACAGTGCCTTTCAAGACGCGTATTTATGCTTTTAATTTAATTAAGCATTTGAGAACAATCTATTATTTAATGAAATCAATGCTCAGACATGTGAATAAATATTTTAAAAAAATAAAGCAATTACAAGTATTTATTTTTTTCTCAAACTTAATTAAATTCAATTTTTATATTCACACGAGCGCTAAATTTCTGTTTTGTTGTTTTCTTTAATTTTAATAATGAGGCTTTAATTAAATGCTTTTTTTTCTCATTCATGATGGTTTTTCTCACGCTTAAATTTATTTTTATATGTCTTTTTAAGGCTATTTAAAATCAAAATGTTTTAAAAATACTAGGAGGCTAACGTCTACTACTCGCTTATTCGCTGCTCAGCCCTCATGATTGCTTCTCAGACAACATTGTTTCTTGACATGAAACAAAAATTCCATTGACTAACAAATTTTATTCTATTTTATAAGTTTAATTTAATATGTTTATTTTTAAATATAATTATCCATGATGAAATAAAATTTCCCCTCCTTATTTGTTATAACTTTGAACTGACCTTTAAGAACAATTTTTGAAAAAAAAACCTATCTTCCAGTAGTAATTGTCAAGTAAAATTTAAAGGTACCCAACTAAATTAAATAGAGAAGAAAACCTCGAAAATTTCTTAAGTCATTGGACTCAAAAACTCTTACTATGGGAATGACTACTCTTTTCTTTTTCTGCTTCACCTTCAAAGATTAATTTAAATTCTATTAATGTATCACCAAAAATAAACTATGCTAATCTCCTATTAATTTTTTGAAAATAAAAATTATTAATTATTCAAATGTTATAATAAAAATTTGCAGAATGAAAAAATTGTGACTTTTTTTCCCATTCTCATTTTGAATACAGTCCTTAAAACCGCTTTTCATTAAAATAGCAGAAAATCTTTAGAAATAAGTCACATATCAAAAGCTGTTTCAAAAAATTTATTACAAGTAGTTGATAAGGACCTTCCTGTCCATCGGTCCTGATATGGAAGTTTTATGGGGAAGTATAGTGAACAAGTTATTAAGATAAAATGAATTGATTTTTTTTGTGCAAATTCTTTTATTCTACTTTATATATTCATTATTAAATGTAATTATATATGTTTATAAGCAAAATGGAGTGTTAAAGTTAAGTTTCTCCGCATAAAATAGAATGTTAATTAACATAAAGTTAATTAAATACAGCGCTGTGTCGCACATCGAATTTATTGAAATATAATTCTTTCTCGTTTGCGTCTTTAATTTAACATAGATTTATTACTTGTTATATGTATTTTATAGTAACCATGATATATTTTTGCTCTGTGCACCTGGCAACTTCTACGCTTAATTAGTTTGTTTATGTTCTACATGGCTTCGTGTCTGTCTGTTTGTTAAGTAAGAATTATATAGTGAAAGAATTGGATTCTTTGTGCAAGAATATAGAATGTGTGACTTAAGAGGAATGATACTTGACGGTCTTAGCTTACTCGAAATAAAATGGAAAGCATAGTTGCTAACGTAAACAAATGTCACGTTTCTACAACTAATCAGGATCGAATTACCCACACTACGTCACTTGCAGGTTTCCCATTCAAAGTTGTATAAAATATTTCACAAATTGCAGGTAGAGAACCATGCACTCATTTGTCAAAAAATTCATTTTTAAGCCACTAATGATGTTACTTACTTTGGTGGCATTCAAATATTATATAAACTTGAAACAACTGTTAGATTCTGAATATTAGGCGCAAATAAACAACTCCGTTAATCTTAGTGAAGTGGCAAAGTACGTGACTGGCTTTGGCTTGTTACCCATCGTCCATTTCGCATACGTTTGTTACTCAATTTTAAACTCCTTTTGAAAGTCAATGATAGAAATGGAATTCTGGATTTTTCCTGCTCGCTACCCAGAGAAACAATAAATTTTGAAATAATGAACTATGTCTAAATTTTATTCCAATTTGTGCAAAGATGGCAAGGGGAATATATGTAAGTGAAATTTAAATGCATTTTATATGGATGCAGTGATAGAATCGAGTCCATCGCGTAACACATCCCATAAAGTAACTGTACCAAACACTAATAAAAATTTCTAGCCACGTTACATCAAAAATTGGTATTCATTTACTGGCCATATAAAATGGAGTTCAATTTTTCTACATTTTGGTGTTTTCACTAGTTCCAAACATCAGGAAGTAGTTGCGCCAAAAATAAGTGTTTTGAATGGCGTCTAAAATTAGAGGAAGGTTGCACCATTATTAAATCGAACAAATGCAAGGCTGAGTTGCACCATAAATTGGTATTTAATTATCAGGAAAATATTAGGAAAATGTTTACCGTGAGTAGGTTATTGCATGACATACCACCAATCATAATTAAAAGGCGACATAAAAAAAATAAACCTTAATTAATGCAAATAAATAAAAATATTTACTATCTAAATAAATTGATGCTTAAAAATAATAAATTGAACTAAATAAATTGATGTGCTTAATGTAAGTAGCACCCTGGTAGTATTTTTCGATCATACAACCAATTTTTGGTGTAACCAAAATAAAATAATGTTTTTTTTAGCCAAACTATGGTGCAATGAGAAAAATTTCAACTAATATTTTTGCAGAATAACATATACGTCCTTTAAAATGATGAAAAGGCAAAATTGCACTGAGTAAAATTTTCCAAATTCGAGAAAACAAAGAAAACATAGCTCAAATATAGTCAAAATCCGGACAAGAAAAAAAATGATCTACCCAGTAGCACGTTGTGAAGTGTTCTCCGCATAGAAAGTAATAATAAGTTGCATTAACTCGAATAACGAATTTTGATAGAAAAAGAAAAGTGATAATTTCAGGGTGAAAAATTTTTTTGATAGATAAAATATTATATTTATGTCAAGACGAATAAAACCATTTATGAGATGATAAAACTTCCAGTTTAATAGTTATTAAGTTTTTCAGTACAAAACATTCTATTTTTAACTTGTATCTATTAATGCATCTGACAGGATCACCTTGGCGAGAAAAGTATTGCTTCCCATGCATTTTTGACTCTGAATCAAATAATAAACGAGACCAAGCACTTAATCGGACTCGTGTCAGAAGTTGCTTAAAAAGTACTATCTTCATACGTGCTTGCTTAAGCTTGACATTTTTATCTAGTTGCTACTTAGACAAGGGAGATATTGTTTAATAGACTTTTTTTTACGAAAAATTAATGAGATTGAATTCGAGGCAATAAAGATATTGTAGATTTTTTGTCAGTTTTAGGAACAAAAACTTTTAAAGTGAAAATAATTCCAATAAAAATAATCCAAACAACATTCTAAAAACACACACAAATGTTTCGGTTTAAAACATGTTATGAAGAGCTGTAACCATAAAGTTTCATTTTTGTATTCCAGGTTTGTAAGCAAGTTAGACTTTAAGGAGGTAATCCCAGCCAACGGCAACCAATTGTTGTCAATTTTTTAAAATAATATTACCTAACTCAATAAAATGTCACTTACAACTACTTCCGTTTAGCACCCAAAAGACAACTTGTCAAATTTTCATTTTGTAACGTAACAAACTCAACTGTCAACCGAACTTAAGCCAAAATGTAAATAATGCCTCATAATGCTGCTTCATTATTGCTCTGAATATAAGCAAAAACCGATTTTGAAGCTTGCAACCAAGTCTTCCCTTTCTCAACATTCTCAAACTCACACAATCACAAAGCAGAATTTGTTACGCAAAAAAAACCTGTTCAACCCCTTTTCTTGCTTGGGGACCATCTTACTTATGATACAAACGTAAACATTCAGCCCCAAACAGTTAAAGGGCTCCATCCCATTCGCGTTTTGAATTAAACAGCCTATATATTTAATCAAAATAGTCTTAAAGTAGTAAGCAAACACTATTTTACAACAAAATCACTTAAATCCACCATGTTTGGAAACGAAATTAAAACTTCCTTCTGGAAATAATTACAATTCTTCCGAATTCGGCAACTTTTTCGAAGAAAGTTAGTTGGAATAGGCCCTTAATCGCTCGAGAAATTACTTTCCCTTAGATTGTAGGTAGCCTATTCAAATTTTATTCATCCGCATTCTTATACAGCAGACCATTTTCTCTCATAATGTGTCATACTCGAGGGACATGAGTGTTTAATTCCTTTCCAATGCAAACAAATGTGTTTAGGGGATAGTAATAAATATTAATTATGCAAAGCATATCTTAGTACTTTCATTCCGTACTGGAAACAACGTGCCTAGGATCTTACAAGATCCTTAACAGGAATGGGAGTGATGGTACATTAATTGATTGATGAATTTAATCACCGGTGCACTTATTTTACATGTATTGCAAATTAAGTAAATTTGCTTTCCATGGGAGAACCATTTTAAAATTTATAAATCATCTGTTTAATTGTTTTTGCGTAATTCGACAGTATGCATATTCAAAACTTTGTTTAGAGAAGTATAAAAAGAAGCTAGAGCCGGGATAGCCTGGTTGTTAGGGAGTTGGGCCCATGATAAGGGGTCGTGAGTCGATCCCCATCTGTCAATGACTCCCCGTGTAGTAAATGGTGACTGGTGCATGCTATCTGAATCTGTCAGGTCACAAATTCCTCCAGAGTCCCATAACAAATCAATACCTCTGAGGTTACTGAATGATAGTTCTCTGGTTCAGATCAAAATTACGATCTGTGAATGAATAAAAGGATGCATGAATAGGGCTGCTCTCTAAACCGAGCTATGAAGTGTGAGTGGCTGAAGTCATATTCTTGGTCACAGATGGCGCTATTGAAAAACAAGAATCCTCCCCCCTCTGCCTTAAAATTACTTAGTTTCACTGATCAGGCTTGCAGGTATAGGCAAGTAGCATTAGAAACAACAACAACACAAAATGAAGCGCATGTAAGGATAAATTTCTTAATTCAATGTACGCTTGAGAAGTATTTTTTCCCTTTAAAGTATTGGAGACTTTATATAAGATTTTTCTTTTTGACACAAACATTACTTGTTCAAGTACAAGAATTTATCAAGCTATAAAATATTATTTAAGAAAATTTTTTTTTAATGTAATGGAAAAAACGACTTTCCAAAGTACGAAATCTAAATGTTTTCTTTTAGAATTACTATACAGAAACGAAAATTTCTAATCTTTCTTACTATACTACTGCGTTTATTGTTCCAAATAAGTGGTTCCGTTATGATATTCCACAGAACACTAGGGTTTCATGGCAGGATCACAGGGTTCCGAAAGCAAGAACTATTTTTTTAGCCAGTTATGATTTTCAAAACATGCAATTAAATTTGTATCCGATTATTAATCCAATAATTATTTAATATTTCCATTATTTTTATGAAATTATTTCATTAAAATGACTTAAAAGAAAGGAAATTCAAAACAATTTTCTTAATAACAATATAATTAACGAAATGCATTTATCAAAAATTGCCTTAGCGTTTCGCAAAAAAAAAAAAATTATAATAAAGCA
>NC_092205.1:52312064-52335877 GCF_043381705.1 Parasteatoda tepidariorum
CTGTTTATAGCTGTTAAATGTTATCTGTTTAAGCCTGTCTTCGAACTAAAAGCGTGAACCTAGAATGCGAATATGAAGAAATACATTGATAAAATTTAGAAATGAATCCTGTATTCTCACAACCATTGGTTCATTCAATAAAAATATAATTTTATTGGTTTTTGTTTATGGTAAAAAATTATGGTTGTCTAATTGCATTAATTCCACAAGGATCTAGATATATTTTCGCTATTTCAAAATTATATTTATTTTAAGTATGTAATTTAATTAAAATAAATTCAATAAGCAATAGAATTATAATATTTTTTAAATATTAATAATAAGCGGCATTATTCATCGCCGAATTATTCATCAAAATCTATAATTTACCAAATTTTTCTGCTCACAGATCCAAAGTTTTACGTTGAGCAAAGCATCTTGAGTCGTATGCTACAGCTTTAAAGAAATAGTGTGCGGAGGGGTGGCGTAAAAATGAAGAGAAGCGTTTGTATAAAAGGAGTTTATTTGCGTTTCCCTTTCGGGTGTAGAGCGTAGACTATAATGGCGTACAAACATAGACAGCTTGCCAAGTTGGCGTATTTACAGTGTGCCAAGGGGAGATGCTCGAACGCCAAGAGCGTAACTTACAAATACGGAACAGCTATTATAAAAGTCTTACAGGAAGTAACATTATCTAAATGTGTAAAAATAATAAGGATTCCAATAAATATACAATTCTTATAGTTTTAGATCAAATAGGTATCAACTAAAAATAAGTAACAAAAGAAAAATATAAAAATATTCAAATTGCGTAAAAGAAGTATATGATGAGTTTAATTATTTCTTAATAAAATTGATTTTTATATACCAATTTCATTTTTCCTTCTCCAATTTCTAATTTCACCAAATTTTAAAAATGATTAATAAATGGTATGCGGAGAAAACAATTCTTGTGAAATTATCAAACTATAATAAAAACATTTCAGATAAAAAGAAAAGAATAAAACAATTTAAATAAAAAAAAACATAATTTTGGTTAATAAAATTTAAAAAAAACGGCTTTTAAATCATTTATTTGGTAATTTATCTATTCATATCATAACAGTTTACCGAGATTTCTGGTTTAAAAAATTATAGTTCTTATTATCACAAACGTTTTCAAAAATTTAATACTGAAAAATAAATTTAACTGAATAAGGATTTATTTTAATGCTATGCTCTAAGGTATGATGATAAAATTACCAAGTTTTACCACACTTAGAAAATTTTATCCCCTATTATGAAATCATATTTTATTGTCATTTTACTAAAATTATTACCAAAGCACTTCGGTAAAAATTATAGAGCTTCTTGGTGTTCCCATAGAACCAGAAACACAGTAATTTTGCCATATTCCGATGCGTTTGGCCATGCTTTTTTCCTTAGTATAAAAATGTAGCTAAAGATAAACAAAGTTTTTTAAAGCAAACGTTGGTGTGATTGAATTAATGAATTTCACTCAAGAAAGTTCTTCATTAGAAGTTAAATATTAGATACTTTCTTCTATCTCTAATTTTTCTTCAATCTTTTTTTAATTTCTTTTCATCAGTCAATTTAACTCTTCTTTTGAAAATATAAACCAGTATGCACAAAACATAACATAAATGGTATATAATCTGCCATTGAAGAAGTTAACAACAGAGTAATAAACTGATTATGGAATACTATTTAATTTTCTTCAGAAATTTCTAAATGAAGTCTTATAATTTTTCGTGGTACTTTTTTTGAACGTAACAACTTAGTGCTAAGTAACTTAGTGCTTAGTGCAACTTAGTACTGTAAAATTCCAGATTAAATTACGTTAAAACGTGGAGGCACTCAGAGTACCAGCACTTTCAACCGTAAAATCCATTTTCAACGTAAAATTTTACGAAACAAAAAATCATTTACAAAATAACTTAAAATTAATATTTACTAGAAAATTACAGAGTCACTGCAGTTAAATAAATTTTACAGTGAGAATTACAGTATAAAAATTTACGGTAAAAGTGGATTTTAAAGTAAAATGGATTTTACGGATGCTGCCCACAGAGTGCCAGTAGGTTTTGGCCTTAATTTAACCCGGAATATTTTACAGTGCAGCATTATGCTATAAACTTAAAAATAAAATTTTTAGAAAAAGAAGTTTCGAAAAAAATTTAGGTGAGCAAACATTTTGCGCAATTTTATAATTAAATAATTAAATAATATAGTGAAGAATTATATAATTAAATAATTAAATAATTAAAATCGAGCCTTAAATAATTAAAATTGGTATGTTTATATATATATATTTTTTATTCATTCATTTTGTACTTCCTTTTTTTTCTTTATATATATATATTGCTTTGTCTTAACTAACTAAATAAATTTTGCTCATATTTTCAGCTTGCATAAAGTTTCAATATTGCAAAATATTCTTGTTTATTTGTTTATATTGTGTAAATTTGTAATCGCGTTCCTTTTTCATATCTTTTTATTCAAAAGAATTTAAATTATGGGAAAAAAATTCACTGTATTTTTAAATAAGAAATTTTTAATTACCTAATAGAAAATTATTGCATTGTACTTAAAAATTAAGTAAACAAAAAAATGTTAATAAAATTAAATAATTAGTTTTTACAATATAAAACACCTCCAACAGCATGTTGTGATGATTTATACTTTATTGTTTAAAGAACAAAACAAATAACAGTATTTTGTTGTAGGGAAACAAAAGGAGCTATAATAAGAATTTAGAGAAGGAAAAAAAGAAAAAAAGTAAAGAACTTTCTAGAATACAGGTGGTCACTGACAGATATCGTTCCACTTCGCTCCCAATAGATGCTTCTTTGTAGTTCCGTTTCCTTATATTTTTATATTTTTTTACTTCCTTTACTCATGTCATCCAAAATAACAACCCAAATGGCAACAGTTTTGTAGTTACTTTCAATCATTTCAGTTTCCAATATTTGGGCAATTCGAAGCTCACTTCACTTCTTTTCTTGACGTTAGAAATATCGTTTTCTTTTCTTACTTTATTTCTTCCTTTTTTCATCGTTTGCGCGCCTTGTTATTTTATCTCGGCTGCTATTTCTCTTAAGGATAGGAACTGTTAAGTCCTGTCTTATTTATTTACTTCATTTTTTTTTCTTCTTTTGTATTTGTACCTTTAAATCTTTGAATAGCCATTTTTTTTTCTTCCTTATGTGATCTCATAAAACTGTCCATTCGCGTTCTTTGATCGACAATTTACTTTTGAAAGACATGGATGAGATAGAACAAGTCTTAAAACTCAGTAAAAAGAGAGTTCTCGAGGGGGAGTGCAGATATCAGTAAGAGTTTTAAAAAAAAAGTTACCCCATTGTTTTATCTTAGTCGTGTAATACAATTCCTTGTTGGAAATTATTTTGTATCACTCATTTGCGTCGAATTTATAAATCACATGTAATACTTATCTTTGCAAGTCTTCGTGCTTTTATTTATTGACAACTTAGTTGTTGAAGAAGGGAAATTTGTGAGTTTCATAATTTAAGCAAATTTTTGTTTGAATTTAAGTCCATATCCACGTGGGACTTTTTAACTGTTAATTTATTACTAGCTGTAATAAATTGTCTTTTTTATACTGTTGCTTGTAAAGAGAATGCTTGATCTTAATTGTTCATGGTAAAAATAAATTGTTGTTGAAGAAGGAAAATTTGTGAGTTTCATAATTTAAGTAAATTTTTGTTTGAATTTAACTCCATATCCTCGTGGGACTTTTTAACTGTTAATTTATTACTAGCTGTAATAAATTGTCTTTTTTATACTGTTGCTTGTAAAGAGAATGCTTGATCTTAATTGTTCATGGTAAAAATAAATTGAAATTTAACTCTAAATATTTCGTGAGAGATTCAAAATTTAATATACTGTGGTGAAATGTCATCGAAAGAAGGAAAGCGATATCTCTATGCCTTCAAATCGAAGATGCTTCCTTAGGATAGCAAAATAAACTGAAGTAAGCTGTCTGACGACCACACGCATGACTTCCCTTCTCCAACTACGAAAAATAATAAAATGATTTCAAGAAATAAGTATTTCACAAAAGTAAATATTTTTTCTTTCAGAGAATTTTTTTTTAATTTCAAATTTTTTTATCTAAAAATTATACATGTTATAAAATTTTTCTAGAAAATTGTATATCTATCAAACTAAATTCTATTAAATTGAAAAACTTTTTGAAACTCCTTTCATTAGGCTTGACTGGCCTTTAGGCTTTGATTTTTTCTGGTTACTCAGTCTCACTGATTCATCGGATCTGATGTGATTCAAAGAGATAAAATAATGACATGGCTAGGCATATAGTTTAGTATATAGGAATTAGACCAGCCACGAGCGAAAATCAAATAATGTAGTTTTTTTTTTTTTTTTAAATTTACANTTTTTTTTTTTTTGCTCTATTGGTAGTTTATTCTATTGGCAGTAAAACTGTAGAGAAAATATTATATTTCTTGTTGACGCCAAAATTTTTAACCTTCTTCACCTTTTGTGGTTGTATTAAATATGTACATAATTGACATACTAATCAGAGTTAATTTTGTTGACCTAACATAATTTACCAGGTAACGTTAGCAAAATTGTAGCTCTAATGAAGGAAAAAAAGGCTTTACGCTTTTGCAAATTTTGTGAAATATTCTTTTGAAATATGTATGTTTTCAGGGCCTATCGACTTTAGGAAAGGTATTGCTCAAAGCAATAAGATAAATAGGGATCTTTACTGTCATTGAGAAGACATATGACTGAAAATAATTAAAAATGTTGGTATGATTAAGGTTTTAATTCTGCTAAAATAATTTATCTTTTTCTTCTTATGAAAATTTTTTTATAATTATATGAATGTGATACTTAAAAGGAAGAGCATATTGAATATACAATTCATCTATACATTTTGGGAACATACAATTTAAATACAATTAATCTATACATACACTTAGACACATTAACGCCAGTTCAGCAAACCATCATTTCAATGGTTTTTATATCAACGTCTTCTCTTTCAGTCACTATACTGACCACTTACACATCCATTTGCTACATTTTAACCGTAAGACTTAATTGATTGTGTGCATCATGACAAGACAGATGGCACATTCTTATTATTCATTCTTTATTCCTATACAGTTTTGGAAGAAGAACTAAATGGGCAATTTAAAACTCGTTTGATTATTATTGGCAGCTTTAATAATATAATTGTGATAAATTAGCTTAAAAAGGAAATTTTAATAAAAATGTATGAAAAAATGCCTTTTAAAATCCGTGCTATGCACATAGCATAAATGTTATGCTCGTAACTAGTTTAAGATTCTAGTCTAGGGGTTTTAACATTAAATTAACCATTTGCTAAAAATTCCCTCGGTGAATCCGAAATCTCGTTAAATCAGGGCTCTTATTTAAGATGACTCTTATTAACAGCTCTTATTAATTTCGCTCCATCTTAAACACAACATTGCAGGATCTAGTATGAAATAATAAAGTTTTACCAACTATAATTTCAATATGCGAAATTCAATCTATGCTTATTTTTTTTATAATTGGAGTAAATAATTATAACTTTTTTAGTTATTTTGAATAACCACATTTGCTTTTTTAATATAAAGCGAATTTCTGAATTGATCAGTGATAACTGAAAATTTTCAAATGAAAAGAATTTTAATTGTTTTCGCATTTTGTGTAAAATCAAAGTTATTATTTTAAACAGAAAAATTTTAAATGACTTTAAAATTAAAAATTTTAAAGCACTTTCCTTTTCTTGGAAAATTATTTCACTTAAAAGCTTTAGAATAATTTCAATTGTATTTAAAATTTTTATTAGCTTGATTAAAATTTACTGTAATCAACTATGGTAATGAATTTACTTAATTAAAACAAACAAAACCAAATTTTTATTTTCAATAAATTTTCTGAAAAAGCGTATCAATTCTCAGATGGTTTCAGAAATAAAAAAAAAGACTGATTAAAATTCATGGTAAGTATCTCATTTTTATCCCTTTCCTTTGAAGTAACTAAACCGAGTGTTTTTGTGAATTAAAGATACTGCCGCATCGGCAACATTTTTCTTAGAAGAGCATTTCGAATATAATGAATTTTATTCTTATAGAATTTTTCAGAAGTCATTTTTCAAGTAATCCAGTGGGATATCTTTTATCGTTTGCTGAGTCTTGTTTTAATTGTTCCTTTAAATTCACTTCAAGAACGTTTTTCTTCGCTTTCCTAACGTAGTCATCAACTCTACTGGGGGGAAGGAAGGTTGCCTTGAGGGAATCGTCGGTAAAACTGCTTCAGCGCAAACTTCCGATAATAATTATACATCTTTTCCAAAACCAGCTCATTGTTACCGGAAGGAAAGTGGAAAAAGAAGATGAAGAATGGAAGAAAAAATTTCAACTCATCCGGCATCGGCTCAGAGGTAGGAGTTATTGGTTGGACATGCGGATAAAAAAGCAGAATAAATGCGCCCTAGGGGACAGATTCTCTTCTTCAACTGCAGCATTTCACGTCTTTATCCTAGATGTCGAAAAATTCAATGGGGGACTGTCTACAAAACAAAAAAAGCATAAACTAATTTATGGATAGTGATTCATTTTGTAAGTTTAAGTTGAAAAGAGGAGTCTTTAAATCTTTTATTATACATTTAAAAATAACCTTTTATCATAAAGACTTGTAGATTGTTACATCACATTTAATAAACAGTTGAGAATTTCGGTATTGAATTTCGCTTCCTTGTAATTTCAAAACAAGAACAAAAGATGGGAGAACTGAAGAGAGCTTAAGGAAATATGCATTGTCAGAGAACCTCAAAACGGCTATCAGAAAACCAGCGAATTCTTGAAGAAAGCTTCAAAAGAATGCAATCTTAGAGAATCTCAAAACGACTCTTAGAACCCAAGTGAGTTCTTGAAGAAAGCTTCAAAAGAATGTAATCTTAGAGAACATCAAAATGGCTTTCAGAAAGACAGCGAATTCTAGAAGGAAGCTTCAAAAAGAATGCAATCTTAGAGAATCTCAAAGCGGCTCTCAGAACCCAAGTGAGTTCTTGATGAAAGCTTCAAGAGAATACAATCTTAGAGAACGTTAAAACTCCTGACAGAAGACAAAAAAGCTTCGGAAAGATTACATTTTAACAGAACGATAGATCTGCTGTCAGAAGACTTTTGAAGAGAGCTTCGAAAAAATACATACTTAGCCTTAAAATCACTGTAAGAGAACTCGGGAAATAGAGCTTCTGAAAAAAATGCATTTTTATAGTCTGGAAAAGGCTGTTTTCTAGTGTTACAGTACGAATGAACATTCATTTTATAATTTGTTCATATCAATGTTCATATCATTGTATATTCAGTGGAATTATACTGGGTTCTGTAACAGACCTGAAAGGTTCAAATCGGAACCAAGACAATCCAAACGCTTGACCTAAAAACCGCAAGTTTGAATTTTGTCTCTAAACGTTAGCCCAATGTAAGAAATTGATATCTCATGTTAGCTTATCAAAAATTTTAGCTATCCCACTCGCTAAAAAAGCGTTATGGCCAAAAACATTTAGCTAATTTTCGACATATAAACCACAAGTCTGAATTTTACCACCAAACGTTAAATAATTGTTGGTAATCATGAGCCCACATTTTTTTGTTAACCTACCTACCAAAATAAAGTTGTAACCAAAACAAGTTTTAGCCAATTCCTTACCTAAAATCCACAAGCTAACAATTTCGTACAATAAACTAACATTTGGAGGAAAAATTCAAACTTGCGGTTATTAACTTTACAACTTAGCCAAAATTTGCTTTGGCCATAACGTTATTTTGAGGGATGGGCTGATGAAAATGTTTCGTGGGCTAGCATGAACTAGCAATTACTTTAAACGAGCTATCGTTTGGAGGAAAAATACCTACTTGTGGTTTTCACACACTTTAAGCAATTAAGCACGCTTAATCATAAATTTGATACTCGTTTTATTCAATTTCGTGGATTCACATTATTTTATTAAAACCTTTTCATTTAGAAAAATTTTGTCCAAATAAGGCCTTGCCACAAAGTGTAAGTTATTTTTAACCTTTTGATAAATTATAAATTTCCTTACTTTTGGTCCCGCTACTGTTTCAGTCAATATTCTTTCAATTTTTGCTTTAACTATGCAATACCATTATTCCTTCCACACATTTATCATGTTAACCTTTAACACTCTACCTAATAATAACTTATTTCACTTTCATCTGAATGGTACACTAAACTATACTCATAATCCAAAAAATAAATCAAAGAAAACGTAAAATAAAAACTTAAACATCACTTTTGTTTCTCTGTGCTCTTGCAAAACTAATAAAAAAAAAGTTAGTCTCAAATTAGTAGATTTTGTTTCGGGCTGCATTTACAATGACAGTAACAGCCAATCGGAGCCTCATTTTTGGAGTTCAACAGCGGAAGAAAAGGCTATACCCAAGACATAATGAGAGCAATTTTCTTGTCTTAATTAGGGCTCTAACAAGTCAGTTTTGAACGCACTTAATGGCTGTTACTTCACTTTTCTTTTATACTCTTCTCTTCCTTTCTTTCTAAAACTAAGCATTTAGATAGCATAAAATTACAGACATAGTTTAAATTTTTCAAGATGTTGCAGAATGGAAGCAACTTGTTTATTGGGTGAGTAAATGTCATAGGTTATCAGATAAAATTAAATTCTTCTTGATGTATTGATTGGTAATATTTTAATACGGGTATTAAAAATACTAATGCTAGAAAAAAATTGATATTTTAGTATAACATCAATGGTGTTATCAAACAAAATGTATAATGCAACAAAAATCAGCTTTTAACTTTAAAAAAAAATAGCTATACTAGTTTTATAGTTATACTATATTCAATTTCGAACAAGTCTACTTCAACGAAGTGCAATTCTTTTTCCGAAAATAAGATTTCCTCTATTTTAGAAATAGAAAATCCACATTTTTTTCTATACCAGTTACATCAGTTTAAATCAATTGCTATTTACATCAGTTCGCTATCATTTGCATATTTTTCTACACAATCACTATTTTCCATTTACTGTAAGACGTTGTAACAGTTTCTGCCTGCCCAAACAGTGGCATACTAGCTCCCTGCTAAATTCTTGCAATGAATATCGTTTTTCACCTCATCGACTAAGTAGAATCGCTTGTCTGTGATATATCTTCCAATTTAAGGAGCAGGTGGTAGTAACTTGATGCCATGTCCTGACTATGAAGCTTGATATGTGATGGGATTATTGTTATTATGGGATTATTCTTACTATGCTATTATTATGGATTGGATACTCTCACAGAGAGGACCACCTTGAAGAACCACAGGGAATATTTTAACTTATTAAGTCTGGATGATTAAGTGTTGCTGTTGAGTGAACATTTGCACAATGAATTAGCTGCTTATTCCTTATTCTTCTGGATGACAACAGAAAGTACTTCGGTTTGGAAAAGTATGAAGGTATACATTACGAACAATCAGAAATCCAAAAGAATCCCAATTGTCTAGCAAAATTAATTGATTTGAAACCAAAAGAAAATGCGTTGGACCAGTGAGAAAAACACTGAACTCAGCGTTTTTACAAATAATTGGGGATTTGAAACCTCAAAACCTCAATAAGAGGTTTAAAATAGTCGCGACGTACCTGCAAAACCTTTGAGAATTGACATTCAAACTGGATTCAATTATCTAGGTCAGAGGTAGAGTTACAAGGTATTAATTTTTGGTATTTTCTCCAGGATTGAATTTTTTTTCTGGGAGCTTATTTGTTACACTTCATATAAAAAAGTAACCGGAAAAGAAAAAACGAAAAAAATAAGTATAAATAAAAAAATGTAATCTTTGAGCAAGAGATGGAAAGAATGCTTAGTTGGTGTCGATAGTTTTTTTTTCGGCAAAAGTTTTGAAAGAAATATGAATTATAACCTGTTTTATTCTGAACAGTTTGACACCAAGCATAAGATAATACACGCAAAATTTCCAAAGTTTCAGCAAAAATACTGAGTCCCACTCTCTTAAGAAAAAGAGAAAATAACACACTCATTTTCTAAACTGGAATAGAATGTAAACTCAAGTATATTGTTTAAAGTTATTTAGTGTGATAAAAAAATAATTAAGAAGATTGAATTAAAAGTATCAAAGTCATTTTGTGGTTGATTTTTAAATATTTCTACATTCTATGCTTCCAGCATTTTTACAGATACTTTTGAACTAAAGATACTTTTTAGCAATCTATGTAAATTGTAATACAATTTTGTTAGTTTTAAAAGGTTTAGGTATTTTCGACGTCAAATATTATTTTTATATTTTATGTGATAAGAAACTAAATAAAGGAAAAGTAACTTCGGTTAAAAATCTCGTTCACCACTTATTTTATAACTTTTTTTTATCGAAAAATAAACTTTAATTTACTTTTGTTAAAAACCTTCTTCGGCACAACTTTTAACTCCATCACTGCATGTTGTGAAGTAATATTTTATTAACAACGAATTCTTGTTTCTAAATATTTTAAAGAGGAACAATTGTAACTTTTTATTTTGTTTCAATTTATCACTATTTAAATTACATCATAAACTATGTATAATTTGAATAAATATATAATGAAGGTAAAAATATAATGTTCTTCTTCGATCTGCACAATAGCCGATTACCAGCCATGGCTGTCTCAAGTAGTTTTACCCATCTTTATGATATTAAACGCTACCACATTTTCACTTCTATTAACCCTCACTCTTCCAGCTACATTTCCACACCATAAATACAGTTTTAGGATATAATAACATTTTATTGCGCATTCGCCTCTTTCTAAAATGAAATGAGGAAATGAGTAAGTAAATGCTTAACAGAAAAGTGTGTAATTTTTTGAAGTTACACAAGTGCTACTATTTTCATGATTTATTTAGAGTAAAAAATAATATTTTTGAAGTAAATTTAAATTAACATTTTAAAGTAATTAATAGTTTTATTAAAAGTGACATGAATTTCATTATTCAATTCATGACAAAAATCAAAATAGCAGTATAAAAATAAATAAAAACATTAAGTGCTTTAAACAGCAATGAATAAGACTTTTCCGAGAATTTCCAGAAATTTTAATTGAAAATTCGGAAACAAAAGTGAATTTTTTTTTCAGAAAATAAATTTTTGTAGACTGAAAAAAAGCGCACGTATAGTCAAAATTTTCCATTAAACAATAACTAACTAATGTTGCTTATAAATCAAACATTATGCTCTACATCAATTTTTTTGAATGACTTTTGTTAAATATTTGGAGTAATAAAATTTTATTTTCAGTCTCCGTGAGGTGAACTTTAACAATAAATATTCCAGGAATGATAATAGTTTCTTCTTTGTTCCGAGAATGATTTTTGGGAGAAATATTCATTTATTCATTTTAGCGTTCTTGGAACAAACATATTTTGTTTTAATAAGTCTATTGTCTGTTCTTTACAACCATTGGTGGTATGGCATGTTGCCGTAAGTCACAAATGGCTCAAAAGTGGCATGCATCTCGTTACCATGGTTACGCCATTTTAATACCCACTGCGAACCGGAAAAACAATTTCCTGCGGTCGGTTTGCCATTAATTATAATCAACAAGGTTGCTAGCATTCCTGACAGCCTTTTAAATTACACGCCTCTATTATAAACGCCCGCATTAACACACGCAGAATGGAACGGTAGAGCGGAAACCAATGCATAAAAAGCGTAATAAAAATGATGGAACGCTTGTTTCGGACGTACACTGCCTCACTGTTGCCATCTTCAACTAGATAAAAAAAAGTTAATTATTTTTCCATTTTTACGAGCTAGAAGGAGTAACTTTTTTCTTTGTGTCTTTTAGAGAAGAAAAAAAGGATAAGAAGAAAACGAGAAAAAAATTACCCGAATTATGTTTTTAGGTTTCATTTAAGTGTATATAAATGACATTTAATTTTTTGTGCGTCTGTCAAAGAAATTAGAAAAGAAAGAAAGTGTTATATAATTTTAGGTTTCTGAAAAAAGAAAAGATAGATTTAGGGACAAACGGCCGCATCCCTTGGATATCTAAATGGACGAAAATAATTGTGGAAATTTTTGCAAAAAATACTTGTTTAAGTAAGTTCATAATATTTTTATGAGTTTGGAAGAGAAAAAAATGATCTTATCTAGGAAAATTTTTTTATTCTTTTTTCTTTTCTTTTTTTTTGCTCTTGGCGTTAAAAATGCCGGAAAATTATAGCCTCTAATTTGTTTTAAATAAAAAAAAAAAGAAATGAAAATAAGATGAAAAGAAGTTTTGGGGAATTCTAGGGAAAAAAACGTTTATTTATTCTAAGATAAAAAGCGCTTATTCTTTTTTTTTTCTTTAAGTGATACACAGTAAAAATATTGATTTTAGTATTTAAAGCAAAAATATAAATTCAGAGTTTATTCCATTGTATGCTGGATTAAACTTAAAATAGTTAATAATATAATAAGTGTAATTAATAATTTCTTAAAAATTCTAATTTGTCAATATTATTTGTAAAAAAAGTCTTATGTACAAAAACGTTTAAAAGTTAGCATTTAAAAATATGAAATTTCAATAGTTTATTTAAAAGAATGGCTTAGTATAAATTTGTAAAAGAATTGACTTTACTAACTGGCACCGACACCTAAAGACCACATCAACGGTGCATGAAATAGCATATCTTGTCGAACATACACTGTAAAAACTGTGGTGCAATATCCATCCGAATTTGATGCTGAAAAACTTTAAAAATTGTGTAAATGATACATTTATTTCAAGTTAATACCAAATCTAGTGATCTCAGATACTTCAAAAGGTGTTGTTAAATCTTAAAACCAATAATTGAGAGAGATTACAACAATTTGCAGCTCGTTGGTGAAAACTTTGGTGGATTTGCGGCTCGTTAGGTTTTTCGGAGTTCCGTAAATTTGGCAAATAACTAATGCATATTTATACTGTTTAACTAAATCCTAGTGTAAAAGAATGTTTGTGCATGTTTTAAATGTATAGCAAGTGTTTTGGACTGTTATTAGAAGTTTAAAAGACAAATATTCCTCGATTTAAAGAGTGACAATATTTTGTTTACATACTGTTTTCTGGGCAATGTGAGTTGTTCTTGTGGGATTGAATTGGCAAACTGATTATGAACTTATTTAATACCCCGAAAGTTTCAATCTTTTTTACTGGTTGATAACAAATATGGATTGTGGTTGATTATTTGCCAATTACTTTCATTCTTTTCGTCGGATTGATGTATTACTGTTATAAAGCTGTTATAAAATGCATAAATGTTTCTTTTAGTTGTATAAAAAAAACATTTATGTTCTCATAAGGTTTACATATATCTGCCAATTGTATAAATAATTTTATAATAACTAACTAATATTCATTATGGTTTTGCTCGAATTCATATTAATATTTCGTCTGTGCAGTGTGTATGTATGCTTGATTAGCAAAATAATTTTTAAAAAAATATGTATATGCATCTTAAATTTATGATTTTTACTTTAGATTGTGTATCGTAAAAGTAACTTTACTGATTCTTATGTGTATTATATATTTTTGTAATTATAAATTTTAGTGTTACTGAATAAAAAACATGGAGGTGACTACTTTACACGAAATAGTGTAAAAGAACATTCCATGTGTTTCACTACACCAGGAGCAACCCTTAGTTACACTTAGTGAAACACCACATTGGTGTAAAGTAGTTGCCACCAATTTTGGTATTTGGATACACGATCGATTTTTATAGCATATCAGATAAATTTCGATCACATCCTGCAGCTACAATAGTCTGGCAAAAGTTTTAAGCTATCATGTTGTGATGGACTTTGTATATAGTTTGTCTAAAGTAAAAACTCCCCTAGCCATTCGTCTGGACCCGTGGCGGTGACTATGGTGACGAGGTATAACGATTTCAAGTAGGGGTGTTGGATCGCTGTTTAGGGCAAGTTTCGGCGAGGTGAGAGAATTCTTTTCTTCAGTTTATTGTGTTAGCCCTAGAGTGAAGAGAAGCTACCCTCCATGAAATGCGCTATTCTTGTTTCCATAGCGGCAGACGGCCTCAGACTTTGTGGCGGGAGAGTTCTTACTGTAGACACACTATAGGCTTAATGTGTAGATTGTACAGAAAAAATAAAACGAGGTAAAATTCTTTTTGTTTCCTGTCTTTTAGTTTATTGTCTTTTATTGTATATTAAGTATAATATGCAAGGCAATTCTAGCTGCTCTGGATGACGCTTGCGACCCATGTGACTTTCTGTATGCTTGTTTTGTCTTTTCATTTTGGCCAAAAAGTTTATTAGACCAACACAGTAAACGTTTGTTTTCATTTTCTAGCAAGTTTGTAAAAAAAGTTAATGAATGAAACAAAAATCAATCATTAGAATGTCCAGATGCATCGCGATACACATATTTACTTTAGTAACGAAAGTTCTTTGCATAATAGAGCTAAATATATCAGAATATCATAAAATATCGACATTTAAAAACATTGTGAAAACGATGTTTTAAAAAGTAGTCTCACTTTATATCGAGAATTTAATCTTTCATAATAATCAAAATGTCAAATGCGACAAAATCGTGATCATTATCGAAAACAAATAAACATCGAGTAAGATAATATTCCAAGCAAATATAATGCTTATAGAATACGATAATTATCGTGGATGTCAATTTATTTCATTAATGTAACGAATATCTTTAACAAATCGGTTAAATTGTAAAAATATCGATATTTCCCAAAAATTAACTATTATAATTTCGCTATCGTCTAGATTTAATGTAAACATATGTTGGTTTTTCCATTGAAGTGTATCGCAAAAACCTTTTACAAAGTCACACACACATATACACACAAAACAAAATTTGAAATTATTGCTGTTCTTGCATATTTTCCAAAAACTTTTTCTGTCAAATTGAAAACATTTAAGTCACCTAAAATAGGATTAAAGTCTCAATTTTTCGGGTTGAATGAAATAAAGCTCAAAAATATAAAATTTGCAACGTAAATTATAAATTTTATGCAAATTATAAACTTATAAAAGAAAAAATAACTATTTTACGACTTGAAATCATGAATTTTGAATAGAAAAAGTTTTTTTTGAAGTTTTAAAGCAAGGCATTTTAAACGAAAAATTTGGCCTCAAATACTATATCCATAAATCTGCCATCTTTTCAAATTTCAGAGCAAAGGAAGGAAAAACTACCAACACGTTATCAATTGATTTTTCACTAACTATAACTAATCTACTTAACAACATTCTTGAAAAGAGAAAGCTTCCGCGTATTTTTGAGGAGAAAACCACAAGACTTGTTTATTTTATTTTTTTCAATTCATTAGTTTCGGGACAGGTAATGGTTGAACGGAGACGCGTGCTATATCCTAAGAAAAGTGAAACTTCGTTAAAAACTCGCGTATCGCGCACGTGGTCCGTCAGATATTGGGTAAGAACTAGATGTTTAATTTTCAATGCTTGGTTAATCATGTAGTTACATTAATTGCAGTGAAAATGATGTTGCACGGTCCTGTACTAAAGAGATATGGCGTGTATTTGCTAATTAAATATTTTTAAGGTTTAGTCATTAACAAAATGGTCCGACTCCATTACCTTCAGATAATAAGTAGCGACATACATTAAAATGATTCATTTCATAAACAGACAATCATATCTTCTATTAAGCGGATGACACGCAAAGTCTAGACATTCAATTATGTTTTATCTGATGAAATTTCACTCCCATTTTGTTGGAACAAATATTGATAGAAATCTCAAATTCAATATTGTAGTAAAAAATTGAATATTTTTTGGAAATTAAATATACTATTATACTTTTAATGCATGTTTACTAAATTTAAACTTTTTATTAGGAAAAAGAATTCTTTTTTACACTTGTAATGATTGGTAGTCTTTAGGGACGTAGCTGAGTAGCTTTAGGGACATAGCTATGATGGAGTCTGAATACACCCAAAAAGAATGTTTTTTTCAAGATCGAAAATTGCATTATTATCATTCATAGATGCATATATAGTGAGAAAATTTCTAAAAAAATATTTTGGCCCCCCTCCCAAATATTGTCTACATTGTCATCCTGCTACGTGCCTAGTAGTCTTGTTTGTGTTGAACTACTGGTACTCAGAATGCGGCTCTCTTGTTCTAAACTGAAATTAATAAAATTAAAGATGTTAGTAAAATATTAACCAAAATTAATTATGTTATAAATTCTGTTATTAATTATTCTTCTAGGTAGAAAAAGTACAAACAAATAGAACTAGATCAGACTCTGGAGATGGAGTAGACTCTCGTGGGCTATATTTGCTACAAAGATAAGTCGTTTCAAATAGGGCAGCAGGATTTACTTTTTTTTCATTGGTTAAGACTGGGATTTTGGTTGGGTTAAACATTTATAGAAAAGACATTTAATAGAAAAACAAAATTAAATTATTTAACCCACTGGCAGTTTAGCAAATGGGCAAAATGATGAGAATGTTTCACCCCAAAAGACTATTTTGCAATCCAATAAAAAAAAAACTTATTTTAACAACAGACACTGAACTTCCGTTCTTCACCTCAGAAGATGTCGGAAGTTTTGTTCATTTAACGTTTCCCAGTGGGCACTTGTGAAGTCACAGAGGCGAGCAACATTACCCACGCCACACTATCACAGTTACCCGTTTTATAGGGTGGACCATATTCACACATCACACAACAGAGAGCAACACACATAGTGAAACATCCATTTCCTGAGCGGGATTCGAACCCGCAACCATTGGCTTCACATGGCCATCTGCCCGGCTTATCCGATAACATGGAAAAACCGACTTTGCTTCGCGGGGAAGACTGCAGGTTTAAATACGACATTTTACGTGCAGAACCATAAATGGGTTAAAGAAACTTATAATAATAACATAATAAATCGCAGTTGTTATGCTCGCAAAATAACTTGTAAAGACACTTTGGCATTAAACCCCATGAGAATATGTTATTTACCTTCTGTATACCATAATTGGATCAATTTGACCCCATTGTAAGAATTTGTTTCTCTTTCCTTTAATTCTATCAAAATTCAAATTTAAGTATCCTGTCCTCAACATGACCGAATATATANTAAAAGCGCTGCTTTTCTTTTATGGGCATTTCAATCTTCTTCTCTTGGCAATTTATCAAACTTTTTTTTTATTAAGAGCCCTTTATAATTTTAGATCGGTACTTGATAAGATGAGTGTCGATAGATAAGGCTTTCTGTTTTCCTTTTCTATCCCATAATATGATGTGCCAGCCGACACATTAGATTATCTTATCCTTTTTGCGTTTCATTTTTTCCCCCATTTTTCTGTAGTTGATACAAAATTAGAGTTCGTGATTAAGTGCCCGAAAACAGAGGTTAAAAGCAATGTAAGGAGTAAAAATTTATGACGCTTGTTTTCAAGTTTTTTTTCCTTCCATCCTAAAAACCTCTCAGATAATTCTAATATAAAATAAATCACAGATTTAATGAAAAGAATGAACTAAGTCCTTTTTAAAAAATTATATGCTTGAACGTAATCGAAAATTTTCTTTTTAAAATTGGAAAAATAGAGTGTTAATATTTTCGTTGCGTTTTATTTTCGAGAGCATTATTAGAATAATGGGAAAACTTTCCTTTTTTTTTAAGAATGAAAAATCCCAAGAAACTGAAGCGATGGGATTTAGTTAACTAAAATTTGCTTTCTAATGTGAAAATTTTATTTTCCTTAAAATTATGAAGGTGGAAATCAAAGTCCACATGTTTCGAGCTCTCAAAAATTGTTGCCCATTCTCAAGACTCGCCTGATGTGAATGAGGTGAACACAAGAGATTTTATATAAGTAAACGTAAAGTTGCCAACAAGAAATGGAAAATAAAGATAAAAATCAAAACTAGAAAAAAAGTTTTATTTTTCACTTTTTTTCTTGTTTTGGAATAGGCGTCTCAAGCATCTGTCAAAGCACTCAAAGCATGGCATTTTTTTCCACCATATTCTTTCTGGTGTCCTATGTTTGGCTACTAGTCTTTAAATAGGGAGGCATAATTGTTTTAAAATATGATAGAAATGACTCATATGAATATGAAAAAATGAGAGTGATAATAACGCCATTTTTTGATAAGTAGAGTTGGACCATTTTTCTAATGAATTCTTCATTTACATCCAAAAATAATTTTCATATTTCCTACTCGAATACGTAGTATGGTTTCAAGCCATTCTACTTATCATATACATTACTCTATATTGCTACAATAGTATTCCATTGTTCTAAATATGAAAATATGGAGGTATATATAGTTCCAGAATATTTTTCAGGGTTTTTTAAGTAAACAACAAAAAATATAGAAAATGCTGTAAAAAGTCAGTTTATTCATGTTTATAAGTTAAAATTGAGTAATTCATAATTAAATGCGAAAAAAATTATTTATTAAATAATTTGAAAAATAATTAAATTACCATACGGGGGTGCGTAACCAAAATAAAAGCACCAGGTAACACAGTTGAGCAGTAATTGGTGAAAAAGACTAATAAAAACAGTGAACTTCGAACAGTGTTGAAAATTTCTATTAAAATAATTTATGTTAAAATTTATGGTAATATAACAATCTATCTTTCAATTAAATTTAAACTTCAAAGTAGTTATGTTCTTTAAAATGTTATTACTTAAATTTATGTAACTACTAATTAAGATTGAAAATTGAATTCTTATATTTTTCGTCAACATCAACATTAAAAAGAATAATGAATTCTGGATTATTTTTAACTATATATACATATACAACTGATATTTGCAACACATTCAAAACAATGTGCTTAAAACAGAGTGGCGTACTAAAAAAAATTATAATAATAATTTTTCAACTACTTTTGTTTCCGTTTCATTGATTTTATTTACCCTTTCTAACCTGTAGTTTTCGTTTCCTTTTTTTTCATTATTTGCCAAAGTTTTTCAATTCATTAATGAATAAGAATAATCCCAATCCTCCCTGAAAGTTCTAAATTCACCCATTGTGAGATTCTCCTATGGTTGATAACATAGTTGTGTTTCATGAAGTAGCCAGGGAAATAAAGTAATAGGCACAAATAGGTTATAAAAAAATAATTGTACTTAAAACGTTATTTCGAAACCACCACAAAGACATACATTTATAACTTTGAAGACACAATTAAGCCCTTAAGTATTACTTTTAACAAATCTTAGATCTTATTTTTTTCTACCTTATGGATCCATTAAGATTTCTATGAATAAAATTACACTATCTAGTCAAAAGTATACGGACACGTAGTGGCTCTAACTCGGAGAGCTATATTAATATCATGTCATGTATTATAATATGTTTTTTTATGTTTTTCCTTGTAATTAGAGAGTCGGAAAAAATATGTATAGCGACACCGACGTCCAGTCTTCGTCAAAAAGGTAAAAAATACCGTATTTTTTCTTTATGAAACAAAAACACGCAGTCAAAACAAGTTACTGCTATTTATAAAATACTATGTAAAATATATAAAAGCGGCACCGACGTCTCATCTGCGTCCTTATAATAAGCCTTTCCTTATAAATAAGCTAATGAAACAAAAACAAGAGGTCAGAACAAGTTAATGCTATTTGTAAAATACTGTGCAAAATATATAAAAGCGACACCGATGTCCCATCTGCTTCAAAAGGTTAACCAGTATCGTATTTTTCCNATTCATAATTAAATGCGAAAAAAATTATTTATTAAATAATTTGAAAAATAATTTAATTACCATACGGGGGTGCGTAACCAAAATAAAAGCACCAGGTAACACAGTTGAGCAGTAATTGGTGAAAAAGACTAATAAGAACAGTGAACTTCGAACAGTGCTGAAAATTTCTATTAAAATAATTTATATTAAAATTTATGATAATATAACAATCTATGCCTATGATAATATAACGGAGAGCCATATTAATATCATGTCATATATTATAATATGTTTTTATGTTTTTCCTTGTAATTAGAGAGTCGGAAAAAATATGCATAGCTACACCGTCGTCCCAATCTGCTGCAAAATATATAAAATCGGCACCGATGTCCCATCTGCTTCAAAAGGTTAACCAGTACCGTATTTTTCCTTATAAATAAGCTTATGAAACAAAAACAAGCGGTCAGAACAAGTTAATGCTATTTGTAAAATACTGTGCAAAATATATAAAAGCGACACCGAAGTTCCATCTGCTTCAAAAGGTTAACCAGTACCGTATTTTTCCTTATAAATAAGCTTATGAAACAAAAACAAGCGGTCAGAACAAGTTAATGCTATTTGTAAAATACTGTGCAAAATATATAAAAGCGGCACCGATGTCCCATCAGTGTCAAAAGGTTAGCTAGTACTGTATTTTTCCTTATAAATAAGCTTATGAGACAAAAACACGCAGTCAGAATCAGTTAATTCTACTTTTTAAATGCCAACTTTTCTTTATCTGCTCTTTCCAAGGGTCAATAAATCTCCATCATTTTAATACATCTTAATACTCTTTCCAACTAGAAACATTTTTCATCACAGTTTGCCTTTAAGATCCACCGAAAATCGTTTTAAAGTCGAGTTTCAAGATCAATTCTTCTCTTTTAAGAAACCCTCATCGCTATTTCACTTACTTCACAAACCTAAGCGATGACAAGGGAAGAAAAAGATCACTCCATATCTCTCTTGATCCTCATTCTATCCAACGGAGGAAGTAAACGGAAATGTGTGATTACTTCAGCAAAACTCTACAGCTTCTTTTCCCTTTTTGGATGTTTCTCTGAAAGAAGAAAATGATCTCGATTTTGTATTATAGCTTTCTTTTTTTTCTCTCTCTCTCTCTCTTTTCTCGCTTACTGCTCCTTAACTTCCCATCAAAGTATTAAGAAGAGTTTGTATGGGCAGAGTGAAAGGAAAAGGGAAATAAAAACCTGAGCAGAAAGAATGCCTTGAGAGGTAGATCTGAAAGTCTTACGGCAAGGTAAAAGTATTTCTGAAACAGACTTTTAGCTTTGAGACATGAAGGGAAGAAGAAAAAAAAAAGATGGTAAGATAAAAAGAAGCTAAAGTCAAAGATGTGGATATAATTCGTGAATTTGCAAATGGTAATCGCTTCCTGCTTAAGAGGAAATACCTGGGATCGAATCTTAGTTAATGAATTTATGTGCTCATAGGTATGCCAGTTTGAAAATTCTTTGAATGGTTCCAGATATAAATATTTTATGAATACTTCATTTAAGGGATTGATTATGTATATTCAAAAAGTCACAACTTTGGAAAAATAAATAGATTCAAAATCTTAAATACCTGCTCTTTTCTTTTTATTTTAATTTTTAAATCTGTCGATATGAATAGCAACTTTTAATGAAATAAATATATCTTTCAAGCTTAAGACGCAAACAAGTAAAAAAAAAGTAAAACATTCCGAAACTGCCCGATGTGTGCCAGAGATTTCACAAAGTTAAGGTTCCATTATTTCGTAACCACTTTGTAAAAAAATGGATGCTTAAACTTCACGAAACTTTCTATGTTTTTGACGAAATTATTCCTTGATATGCACTCCACACAAAAGTTTTGTCAAAGTGACGCAATAACTATCGTCACTTCTTCAAGGAAAGGAATTTCGCCAAAATTCGAAAAATATTTCGTCATTCTATTTTTTTCCCAAAAAAAGAAAGAAAAACATATTAGCATACTTTTTAAAAACGCTACGCACTCTTGATAGGTAGGTTTACTAGAAAAGATTTTGATTTTAAAACGAGATTTAAATAAACTTGTATTAATGAACTTATTTAAATGAACTTACATAACATCCTCCTAAGATAACAAATCTTGAATCCTACTTTTTCATCGTCTCTTTTCCATTGAGCGTATTTAATTAAAGTAAAAACATTTTTTAAATAAGTTCAGATAGAAAAAATGTCGAAATTGAAATTGAATAATGAAATGGAATAATAATTTGAATTGAATTGAATAATGATTCGAATTGAATTGAATAATGATTTGAATTGAATTGAATAATGACTCGAATTGAATCGAATAATGTATTGAATTTAATTGAATAATGATTCGAATCGAATTGAGTAATGATTTGAATTGAATAATGATACCTATGTTAAATCCTATTTTTTCATAAATTAAACTCAAAAATAAACAAAAACTATGTACTGAAATACTGATACTGAACAATTTTGTTTCCAATTACTAATTTAGAATGGGTGTACAACTAATACTTCTCAATCAAGTGTATTTAAAAATATTAAAAATCTTCTTTAATTAAGTTTAGTTTAGTTAAGGATTTGAATCGAACATTTAATAAAACTAACATAATATCTTTCTGACACTTAGCAATCATAAATCTCATATTTCCATACATAGAATTCAAAAGTTAACAAAACCAAATTCCTCAAATGCTTTTATAGAACTTATTTTTTCGATTCTTTATTTGGATTGAGAAAAGATCTCGGAAAATTCAAGTGAAATTGAATTTAAATTCAAAGTAAAATCTTTTTTTTAAACTATAAGCCTTCAAGTAAGTTTAATAGAAAGGATCTTAATTTCAAACGAACATTAAATAAAACTTTTATTATATCTCACTGATACAACGTTTCTTAAGTACTACAAATCAGACATGAAATTCAATAAGTCAATAGAAACGATTTTTCAACATTTTACTAGGAAACGCATTCTTTTGACAAATTCCTTATTTGGAATGGTTGTAAAGCTAAAATAATGAATAATTTTTCATCGACCTTATTTGAGTTTTGAAACAAAGCTAAACCCTCTTAAAATGAGTTTAATAGGCAAAGTTTTGATTTCAAAACGAATATTAAATAAAATATGCATAATATCTTCCTGAAGCAGAGTGTCTCAATATTTTCATACATTAAATTTGAAAGTTAACAAAACCGAAATCTGGAAATACTTCAACGGAACTCTTTATTTTTACAAATTCCTTGTTTGAAGTGGGTGAAAAACTGGACAAAGTGGCTCTTTCCCATTGACTGTATTTGAGTTTTAGAACAAAGTAAAAGCCTTTTTTCCTCTAAAATAGCTTGGATATTTTTTCTAAAAATCTTCTTCGGACTTTTAAAAAAAAATGTGGAATTTCCCTCAAAGAAAATGTTCTTTTTATCTACACCTATTAGAGGATCAAAAGTAGCAGTGGTGAAGTAACTCTTTGGCTGAAACTTTCTCAAACCCTTTCAAAATGGAATATTTTTCACTTTGCACTTATCTACTACCTTCTTATTCCTTATTATTAAAATTTAAATAAAATTGCAAAATAAATAGGATCCTTCAAAAACAAATGTTTTAGAATTTTAAATTCTCAGCATCAAAACCCTTTTGTTTCTTAGAAATGTTTATTTACTTCCTCAACACCATAACGCATGATTCCGTATTTTACGTTTTCTATATCAAAATGAAACGACCTGCAATGTAGAAATCATCTGAATGTAGAATATATCTGAAAGAAGACCGAATAAAATTTGTAAAATTCCTCGTTTTAACAAATAAATAATTTCATAATAACAAATAAATAATTTCATAGTAAAAACAAATTTCATAATTTGTTTTTACTTAGCTTTTAAACTATTAATATATTATCTATTTTGTTGCAGTCTCAAAAAAAAATATTCTTTTTTTAAACGTACATTGTATGAATTTATAATTAATATCGACGATATTGATCCTTTAGAATAGCAGGCAATATTCTTTCCTTTTTTTACCCTATTATGTACCAAACAGATAAAATTTCTTCTTACAAATACTTCTTACAATCATATTTTATTTATACCATATGCGTATAATCCTTATTTAT
>NC_092205.1:52335946-52494687 GCF_043381705.1 Parasteatoda tepidariorum
TATATATATATGTTGTGTGCATGTACAAGTTTCAACATATTTGTATTTTGAGTATAATTATTGGTAGATTCTTATATTTCTCTCTGGCTTTTTATTTGAATAAATTTATTGCGTATTTCTGTTCTTAATCACCTGGACAGGATAAATCCTCTTGGTTAAGAATATAGGTTTATTTTAAATATATTTATCACACTTATTTCCTGTTTGTTTATTTGTATATTTGTAGCAAAAGAACATTTTACGTTTTATTGATATGCTGTCAAGTTTAAGCTGCTGTCTATTTTTTTTCTAATTTTTGTTTAATCGAAGTAAGCACAGGAACACGCTAGCATTCGTCGAAGACTTTTTGATGGAACTAACCCGCATTTACGTTACAAAAAGAGCCAAAAACTCTCACTGTTAACCCAACGGTAAGAGAAATCTAACCCATGATTTTACAACTACTGACGATATTTTATGTCTGCACTGTGGTCGGTGCGAGCTGGAAGCAGAATTCGCATAGGCCTATCATACCTGGGAATCATATCATTGATTCACAATTCTTAAATAACTAAACCTTTTCTAAGGGATATATGCTCATTGAAACATTAGTTCAGAATTTTACTCAAATAACAAATTCAAATTTCAGTGAATTCCACTAAAAATACATCTTATACGTCTAGAAATGGTAATGGTTCTTTTTACAAACAAAGAGTTGAATTCAAAATAATAAAATAAGCCAATACAATTTTACCTTTATTAAAACTACACAATAACCATTTTATTGGTAAGCAAATAAGAAATCGATTTACCACCCATGTCAGTTTAGAGCTTTTTGCCTTCTTTTCATTTTACCGTATTCAAGAGAATACATTTTTCCAACGATAACCATCTATATTGGATATGTACCAAATTGAATATAATTTGCTTTTTGTCATGAGGTAGACAAATTCAATTTGTAGGTCTCAATTCGATGCGCTTTTCTGAATCATTCGACTGAAAGTTTTACTTACGACAAATTTTCTTAGATTCGATCGATGTCATTTTCCGGGTGTTTTCACGAAAAAAGAGCCGAAAACAAAGACAGGAAATCCACGTCAAAGAAATAGAAGCCTCATTTATCACCGGGGACAAAAACTAATTTGACAAGAAACATTCTCTGAAACCATGTCAATAAGCATAGACGTTGTTTAGATTAACGGAACCCATCGTTTCACCAAACACAGTGAAAAGATTCCATTAAAACTGAGTTGGAGAGAGAAACGTCGTAGTCTTAAGTTGCATTTCTAATGATTCGAGTTCCTCCTCGGGAAATGGGGAAAGTTTTTCGAAAAACAGAATCCATACAATATTCTCAAAATAGTAAGGAAACTAATTAAGAATACCCTAATTTAAAATTTTGAAGCATGTAAATAAAAGTTCGACAAACATTTGTATGGGTTTACTAACTTTCCCTTTCATTATTTTCCACTTAAACATTATTCATTCGTGTTTAACAACAGAATGTAAATCTATATCTCCATAAAATTGATGAATATTAACTTTATGAGTTATCTTAGTTAATTATCATTAGATTATTCATAGTAATATGATGTTACTTCTTAAAAATTTTCGGTTTTGAAAATAAAATTCCTCACATTTTACTAGATTACACCAATTTTTAGATTTTAACTTCCATTTAATGAATAAATTTTGGGCCAAAATTTACAACAATTTCAATCATTTTTATTTTATTTCTTTACAAATAATTTAAGGCTGAGTTATCATAAGTCAAATTACTGTTTAACAGCAGTATGAAATCGATATCTTCATAAAATCGATGAATATTAATTTTATAAGTTATCTTAGTTAATTATTATTGGAATATTCATAGTAATATCATGATATTTCTTAAAATTTAGGTTTTGAAAATAAAATTCCTCAAATTTTAACAGATTACACCAATTTTTTAGTTTTTAACTTCCATTTCATGAATAAATTTTGGGCTAAACTTTACAACCATTTTAATTATTTTTATTTTACATCTTTACGAATAATTTAAGGCTAAGTTACCATAAGTCAAATTGCTGTTTAGTATAAAATCGATATCTTCATAAAATTGATGAACATTAATTTGAGTTAATTATTATTGGATTATTCATAGTAATATCATGGTATTTCTTAAAAATTTAGGTTTTGATAGTAAAATTTCTCAAATTTTACCAGATTACTCCAATTTTTAGTTTTTAACTTCCATTTAATGTATAAATTTTGGGTCGAAATTTGCAAAAAATTTTATTATTTTTATTTTACATCTTAACAAACAATTTAATGCTAAATTATCATAAAACAAATTGGCGATTTTGTTTCTAGAAGTCGAATTGGAGGTTTTGGTCTTCTTGAACTCGTTTTTGTGCATCAAGGTTACTTTTGAAACACATATTTTTAAAACATTACACTTTTTTTGCATAAATATCTTTTTCTCTGGTCGACTGATTTTCAAAAACTACCTTTTTAATTTTTTTTCTATGTATAAACAGGCTATTCTTTCAATTTTTTAGTACAAAGGTTTGGAAGTCAATAATTCTAATTTGTCCATCTGTACGCTTGACCATCTCTAATTGCTAGCACAAAGATAACCCTTTTGTCATAGTGAGCAATTTGCACTGCATTAAAACTTTGAAAGATAGGATAAAGTAAAATAAAGTAGTTTTTTTTTAACATAAAAAAGAAAAAACTAAATAGTTTTTAATGTGTATTATAATATAGTTTATGCTTTAAGATGCTTAATGAAAAAAATATCCTTTTCTAAAAAAGGAGATTCAGTAAGATGCAACTTACTTTAAGCAACACTGTAATATGTTTGAAAAAAATTCGTTTTCTCTTTTTTAACAAAATTTGCCAGTTGTTTGCACCCAAAAACTCTTCTTAATATAAGCTGAAAAATTTAAAAATAAGTACGTAAATTATAGTGCTTTTAGAATTGCTAGACATTAAAAAGTGTTTTCTCGACACAATAATTTCTTCAATTTTCTACCAATTAGCTTAAAGGTACCATTCAGACAGACAAAGGCTTTTACTTCTATGTTATTGCCTAATATATTTAAACAATTTCTATTTTGTTGAAACGTGTGTTGTTGTTGTAATGCCCATTGCCAATACGAGCAAACCTGATTGGTGAAACCAAGCAATTTAAGGCAGAGGGTATGTTTTTTAGTTTACAGTGGTGCCACCTATGGCCAAAAATTCGACTTCAGCCACACACACCTCACTACCCGCTTTATATAGGGTGACCTACATGCATTCATTTATTAATCCACAGATCATTATTTTGACCCGAACCGGAGAACGATCAGTCTCCAATTCAATACCTCCAGAGGTAATGATTTGTTATGGAAACATGGAGAACTTTGTGACAGGACATATTTAACGTGTACCAGTCACCAGTTACTAAAAGAGAATCTTTAGCCGGCGGGGATCGAACTCATGACCCCTTGAGCATGGGAACAACGTCCTACCAACCAGGTCATCCCGGCCCGTTGAAATGAGTACTATTGGTCTCAGTTAAAGAATTTTAAGGTTATAAATATTCTTAATACCTAAATTTAAAGAAAAAATTTGAAGATTTAAAAAAACATTTAAAAATACTTACAACATCAAAATTTGAAGTTTATCAACTAAGATCAACAGAAAACATTTCAATGAATAAAATGAAGCAAAAATGATTCAAAAATATTAATTAGTTGGTTAATAAATATGGGGAATCCGGACATACCATTCTGCTTAGAGAAAAATGGACAAAGTAAAATCACATTCTTATTTGAAACTCATAAAATTGTAAAAGAATGTAAAGCATTATTGTAGTTTCCGTAACAAGTAAAATTTTCATGGAATACATAGTTCTTGATTGATTAAATGATAACATCATATTTTTATGAAAATATAAGTTTCTTGTTTAAATCATAAACTGAAAGTTTTCGTAAAAAAAATTATATATGTATATATTTTTGTGGTAAATTTTGTAAAAATAATAAAAAAGTAGAACAGACGTTCCAAAACCTGATCTGTTGGAACTATACATTTTTAAACGAATTGAGTTTCCTCATTATCAAAAATAATATACTATTGATGTTTCAGTGGCTTTGTTTGCGTGCTCATAGTTAAACAGACTATGCTCCATTTCTACTTTTAAAGAAATAAAAATTGCACTAAAGTATACTAAAAGTTAAATTTCCATGTAGTTAAACTAGATTGTATATGAAAAAAATGTCATGTGACAGTGTGTGAACCAGGCGGCCGATAAAACTGGCGTCTGATCTCATTGGTTGAGGTGTGGAAGTTTGGAGAAAGTAGTACCAATAAATGATTGTCCACGTTATATGACCAAGGTTAAAACTACAACGAATTTCTGCCATAGCCGTTAAAAGATAGAGCTACGTAAGCGGGGCTAGGTACTTGGACATGATTGAGTGGCGCGATTTGAGTGCGACAAGTAACGTTACAAGAAAACATGCACACTCTCAGAAAAATTGGTCCATTGTATTAACCTAAAATCGGTACTTGGACCCAAAATATTGTGAAAAATTTCTACAACCTTGATAAGGTATCAAATTAAATCATGTTTCCATTCAAGTGTAACCAAAATATCTCTGTCATCACGTTGCAATAAGCGAGTGTTCAACTTAGCACCATCACACAGTTGCAACACATTCAGTCTTATACACCGAAGAGCCATTACATTATGACCACCCTCCATCTATAACAATGGGCTCACCCAGATTTTCATGGTTTCTCGCAGAGGAACAATGCTTTCATGGGGCACATTAGGACCCATAATCCTCATAGAACAATCCCTGACGTCTGTAAGCTACTTGAACATAGTTGCAGTCCAGGTTCACCCATTCATGACAACAGTTTTTCCTGCGGGGGGATGATGTTTACCAACAGGATAATGCACCATGTCATAAGGGTCGAATCGTCATGGATTGGTTCGAGGAACATTCCAGTGACTTTCAAGTCATGTCTTGGCCCCCAAATTCCCCTGACTTTACTCCAATAGAGCATTTGTGGTCCTACTTGGAAAACTAAATTCGTTCTGCCACGCTACCCCATCGCAACGGGAGAGAATTGCAGGACCAGTTGGTGAGCGCTTGGTACCAGATACCTCAGACTACCTATCAGCACCTTGTGGAATCAATGCCACGGCGTGTACTAGCAGTTTTGAGGGCTAAAGGTGGTCCTACATATTATTAGCAGGTGGTCATTATGTAATGACTCTTCGGTGTATATATTCGAACAATATATGTTACGCACCAAAATTTCTATTAATGTAGAATTTTACAATTCCGGAATTCAGAAAATTTATTCCATACTATCCCAGCTAATGTATTAACTTTATAATTGATAAAATTTAATAATTTTCAGTCTTATAAGATGCGAATAATTTATAAGAGCAAATGATGTTCAATTTCGAATGAGTTCAGAAATGTTTATGAAGTCAAATTAATATCGTAATTGAATTCTTCAGACGCATTTTCTGTTATTTCCTGTAAAATCAAATGGGAAAAAATTGCACTTCTAACTGTGTTGCCAAATAGAAAGTGTTTCTCAAAACGCTTAATTTAATTTCGTGATCATTATTGTCGAAAATTAAATGGGAGCAAAACCAAATAGAAAATTGTCTCGAGTTTCTCCAAATTCTATGTCATTATTTTAAACAACTCGACTCGTTTAGAAAATGTTCTTTTCTTTAAAACAAGTTGTAAATTTATTTGTGTAAATGAATTCAAAATACGGTCGTGATTCTGATTATTAGAGAGTAATTTGAGTTTGAAATCGAATTCATTAAAGTAACTATTTAATAATACTGGTAATTTATGCTATTAGTTGTTTTTCACAAGCTGATAATGAAGGCATTACCAGAATAGTTATAAATTGAAAATACTTTCTTATACTAAAAATAATTAGTGTCATAAACTGGAAATTACATAAAACAACAGCTGAGTCAGTCACATTAAACTTAATATTCTTTTTTTTTTGTGAATGTTTCTTAAACTATTCCATTGATTTAGAAACTTTACAGCAAATACTGATCAAATATTTTATTTAGTTGCTTTTTAGACATTTGTATTTTTGAAAATTATAGAGAGAGGTTTTGGAGATATTTGAACAACAAGACCCCAACATAAAGTTTCCTTATAAGTTTGTTATTTCGTTTACCAGATATTATTATTATGTCAGACATAAAATTTATGTTTTTGATAAACTGTTTTGTTTAAAATGTTTTGTTTGTTTTAAAACTTATTGTGTTATAGTCAGTTGATCAAACACTATTAATCTACCTCTTGAAGTTTTTAATTTAATCAGAAATTAAATACAATTAATTTAAGTTTAAATTTATAATTAATTTCATAATTTATTTATTAAGTTTATAATTCATTAAATTATTAATTATATAATTTATTTTACAATTAATTTAAAACTAGCTTATATAAATGTGCCTTAAGCAATGCTGTTAAATCATTATTCAGATACTGTTCTTGATGCAATTTATTTTTCATATAGATGTCATTATAAAAAATTGTGCTGTTTTTCCTAATCAAAACATTAATGATAATTTACCTTACCAACCTGAAGTAAATTAAAATCAAATACGTTTTTTGTTAAAATAGGGAGTACCTATAAGAATTCAGATCGAAATTAGATGTATAATTCCAAGTAATTTAAATAGTTTTCTTTTTTAAGAATATTTAAATCACGAGAGGAATTTTTCTTCCTCAACCTGATATAATAATGGATTCTTATTGTCAAAACCGATACTCCGCGCATAAAGCCTCAAGAGAAAATAGACACAAAAATAACATCGAATAAATATTGCAGAGCAAGAAAATGAGTTATTGTGATGTAACGTAAAGAAATGGGAGAATAATATGTAATATGCACGTATCTCTGCAAATGCTTCCGGGCATACCAGACATGCCATGTCAATAACGAATCAGAAAATCGCCTGGATATTTTCTTAAGCCATAAAAAACTAGTGCTTTCTTCTCTGTCTCAATAGAAAGAAAGACGGATGTCAGGACAATATACCACCCTCACTATCCATTGACGATATCCTCTTTTCAGCCTCTTAATGGAGAATGGCATCTTTTATGATGACAAGCCTCACGCACAATGCTCATAAACGCCCTCTCACCCCCTTTATATATCGTTCTATTTCTTGCCCTTCCCCTTTGGAACGACACGAAAATTTGATTAAGCCCCCGTCATCTCTGAATGAGATGGAATCGTCACTCAGACTTCTACTAGGAACTTTCAACTTGCCAAGATGACTGGCATTCATGCAATACCAGCGGAAGCCATCTTGAAAATGGCTAAGCTTTAAGTCTTCGCGGGGTTGTTCCCAATCGGCTTTTTACCTGCCACGAAGCGGAAGTTCGACGATGGAAAAGAACAGCAACCCTCCCCCAACCACCAATAGATGTCACTTAAAGCCTTTCAGCACGCGCCCTTGATGGCAGTTGAACAATTAAGTGCAGAAAATTCGAAGAGCTGGAAACATTGAAGATAATGGCAGATATTCGTGATAAGATTCCCTGCAATATGTCTTAACTGTCCTTTCGCTGCACATTTGTAATATATTCATATTTCATTTTGAAGTTTGTGTTTACATTTATTTCTTCAGGAAGTAGTGCTAAAGCTTTATATTTCTTATAAACATGAATCGTTTTCGCAAGAATTCATTTCGAATCGTGAGCTTTTCTTTTTCCATTATCATCGTTTATTTATTCTTGACGTCGTTAAATCGGCTGATGCGTAAGGAAGCTTTAAACTACGTGAACACATATCTTCATTTCTTTTTAATTTTTAAATACATAATGCCAGAAAAACAAACATTTTAAATTAGAAAATGAAAGAAATACAAATTTATGATAATTTTCTAAAATTAGTGTATAAATCTCCTGTAGTTGGCCAATACTCGTTTTAGCTAGCGGTGACTTGTGTATTTCTCAAAGACAGAAAGGCTGGTACTTCCAAGTTTGAACTCTCATCTGATGTTGAAACATTCGGCGTAAGACATAAAAATGAACTTTTAACAAAAAATCAATTTTTCCGAGGAAGTAAAAAAATTTATTAAGGTAGAAATATCGATAAAAAATTTTTATTATTATATAATTCTTCTGAGCTGTATAGAAATATATATATATATATATTATCTTATTTGGTACCATAAACTCAGGTAGTTTTCCTTCTATTGGCAAAACTATAGCTACTTATTTATTTTGTTAGATAGTCTTAAAAAATAATTTAAATACTTTTATGAAATTTGTTACATGTTACACATTCATTTTGTTAAGTTATCTTGAGAAATAATTTAAGTAGTGATAAATAGTTAGTTAAACGTTAAGAATTTATTTATAATAATTCTGTATTTTTATAGAATAAAAGTCTAATTATGAAGTAATTATTTAAATTTATTTGTTCTCCATTATCTGTAGGTGTAAAATAGCGGTAGAAATTTTAAACATAAACGGTGCTACGGTGTCGTATACTGTCTTATCAATTATTGATGACGGAGCTTGCCTTTTTAAAGCAATAGCATATAAATAATATGCGATACTCAAGTTATGGAAGCAAGGAAGTAGTAATGCGCGTAATAGAGCATTGGGGTGAGTTTTCTATCTTATCTCCAGACAGTGATGGAAATAATTTTAATATTTCTACTGCCATCTATAATTAAATGTCCCGAACTCTTACGTATGGTGGTTTGTGTGATTTAACGGCTGCCGAACAGATTTTAAGTTATTACTAAAATTCAATACATTAGGAACTTCGACAGTAATTGGTTGAAAATAGTCAACATAAAAATCAAAGTATTTCTGCTCAGTAAAGCAGCGGACAACAGCTAGAAGATGAAGATTTTTTAAAGCTAATTTAGACATTGGGTTTGGATGAGATGTTATGGAATTAGAATATTTAAATACAGTTGCGCGGTGCATTCTGTTTGGTTACCCTTTAAGTTTATATGTTAATTTATGTTATATGTTTCTATGTTAGTTTATATGATTACTTTGAAAGGAGACGAAACTGGTTAGTTTTTATTGCAACTATTTAACCAGCCTATGACTAATACGGTAATAGTGTATATGTTACCGGCAAAATATGAAATCCGGCATTATATATAATGCATGAAACTAGCCGGCAAAGTATGAAATGATTTATATTTCACACATTGCCTAGGCATTCTATATAATGCCGGATGCTATTTAGGCAAAGTATGAAATAAACGTCCTGATGAGGTTATTATGTAAAAGGTGTGCATGTTACTGTGAATGACCGAAATCGGTGGTTGTTGACTTTCGCCAGTAAATGTTGACAATCACATAGTCGCTTTGGTGAATGTCCAAAATATTTATTACATCGGTTTTTATATTAATTTATTCGTGGCTATAAATACATTTATTCGATATTTTAATACTTACTGACGATAGATTAGAAGAAACATCAGTGTTTGGAGTATCGGGCAAATATATACCGGGCAATGATACTTAACTTTAAAAAAATATCAGTGTAGGGTATACCGGGCAAATGTATACCGGGCAGGGGTACTGAACCTTAAAAAAGCATCAGTGTAGGATATACCGGGCAAATATATACCGGGCAATGGGACTAAACAAGACCTAGTATATATTTCGGACATTTACCAAAGATCTAGTCATACTAGGTCAAGTTAAGTGCCGCTACCCGGTATACCCTGCACTGATGCTTTTTTAAAGTCAAGTGCCACTGCCCGGTATATCCTACACTGATGTTTTTTAAGGTTAAGTGCCACTGCCCGGTATACATTTGCCCGATACTCCAAACACTGATGTTTCTTCTTATCTATCGTCAGTGAGTATTAAAATATCGAATAAATGTAATTATACCCTCGAATAAATTAATATAAAATCGAATGTAATAAATATTTCGGACATTCACCAAAGCGACTATGTGATTGTCAACATTCACCGGTGAAAGTCAACAACCACCGATTTCGGTCATTCACAGTAACATGCACATCATTTACATAATAACCTCATCAGGACGTTTATTTCATACTTTGTCTAAATAGCATCCGGCATTATATAGAATGCCTAGGCATTATATACAATGCCTATGGAAAGTATGTAATACTTTTCATATTTCATACTTTGCCTAAAAACGTCAGGCATTATATATAATACCGGAGTTTCATATTTTGCCAGTAACATATATAACCAAATGGCAAAATCTTACACAACAATTGATAATATTTTTCTTCAAAAAATCACTGTACATTTTTACTTTTTATACTAAACACAAACATGAAAATTCTAATTCTGATTAATATTTTTGTCAATAATAATCTTTGATCAAACTAAGCGAGATAATTAAAAAGCAATTAATTTTCAATTTAGATTATTAAATAGATTGAAAACCATCCCCTGAGCCTGAAATGTTTTTACAAGCCTCAGATATTTAAAATCCATTAAAAAAGACGAGAATATGTTATTAATGACTCTCTTTCCACGTTTTCGAAAACTAGATTCGGAGTAACGTTAAGAGTTTATTATATAACACATAATAAATAGATTCATAACTTATCAACCAAAAGATTTTTTTTATCGATTATCCATTATACTGACTATTTATCAAAGAAGATTTTTTTTTAAGAAGTAAAATGAGTGAAATATCAAAGTCAAATGCTTAAAAAATATTTCCAAAATATTTTTAACACTTTCCTAAACTTGCAGAAGAAATATGACTCATTTTACTTAATAACTTCTAATTTGTGTCAAATTGTAATAAATTCCTTTGCTCAGCTCTTATTCAATAAAAACAATGTTTTTCTGGTAAGCAACAGATTATGTGATTATTTTAATAGTAAAACACGAAATCATTTCGCCTATGTTTTGTATATTTTTTTACAAACAATTTTTTTAATTAAATTGTAGTAAGAAAAATGTAACATAATTTCACGAAATTACAAATATCTGGTATTATTTACAGGGTGTTCCAAAATTCTCTTTACAATTTCAAAAATTCATAACTTCGAAAATAAACAAGATATTTATATTCTGTCTTTTGCATGTATTACTGCAACTAACAAAGTTTTGTTTAGTACACTTCAACATGCGCACCATTGGTGGCCCTAAGCACTTCCAGTCTGTAATCAATTTCAAGCCAGGTGATGTAAAAATAATTTTGGAACACCCTGTATTATTAAAATTTAAAGAACTACCTCCTATAATAGATAATAGCATTAGCAATTTGTTAAATAAAGTTTTAATCATTTAGAAAATAGAGCTAATTTTTTTCTCATAAATCTCGTTTTGTTTTCAGTTTAAATAATTACAGTGGTTCAAGTTTCAGGCAATTTCATCGTAATATTAAGCCACTTAGTTAACCCAATGTTAATCCTATCAATCATTTTACAAATATAATTTAAATATTTGTTGGTAGATAATATTTAGCATTCCCAACACTTTTGCAGTTATGGACGAATCTAGAGTTCACAAAGCTTATGTATTTCGTCAGTCAGATGATTTCTGGTGGTTTAGGGAGTCTTGCCATGCCACATTGCTTGCTAAACTTTGACAGACAAGATTGAAGTCGCACATGATATTGACAGGTATCTCATGACGTTTGGCACTGCAATGTATATTTCTCTGGAAAAACACTCAAATCGAGAATCCTCGGCAGCAACAACTTTTCTTAATATCACATGTTTCTGTAACTGAGGGGGGGAAATAAAGTTTAAGTGTTATTCCCGCTACGTTTATAAAATTAATTTTTAAACTGTACCAAGAAGGAAAGTTGGCATGGGTTGAAAAGAATAAATAGATTAATTATTATGTAGATGTTGATTACCGTTAAGAAGAATTGGTTGTTGGCGAGGAATAGTGCTCGAAGAAATATGCCGATTAAATTAAATAATCATTGAAGAAAATTTTTATTTGTGTTTTCTATATGTCCGTATTTCCCTCTCATAAGGACTAAGAAAAACAACTATATTCATGTAGCTTAATCAATTTAATGATAAGTCTAATCGAATTAATAACAAAATAATATGTTTTTCTTTTTTTTTTTTTTTTTTTTTTTTTTTTTTTTTTTTTTTTTTTTTTTTTTGCTAATTAGGAGCTTCAGTGATTCTTTACAAAAATATGGGTGAAACAATGAAATAATTTTAAAAGTCGCCCGGAATATGTTGCTGCCGGGGCAAAAGTTCCACAGGACACCTTCGTCCATCTAGAAATCAAAATTTTGACATGCGTATGCGTTAGATATTTTTCGCCAAAGAAAGTAACGGAATCCATGCATTGGCTATCACTTGCTTTAATTTATTGTCAAGGCTCCTTTTCTTAGCCTTATACATTCAAATACGTAAGAGGGAAGTAAAAGTGAGAGAAATATACAAGGAATTTTAATTAAATCAAAACATTCAGCAATCATGGAATCATTTAGCAATCATTTTCGAATTCTACGCTAATGTGCTAGGCAGGTGTAAAGGAGATCTGTAAAAAATAGATTTTATTAACTCAAGTTGAGATAATTGAATAAAAAAATTACCAGATTATATTTATAATTTTTATTTATTAAGAAAAAGATTAAATAAATGTTAGTTTTTAATAATTTCAGTTTTATGATATCTATTTTTTAAATGTAAGGAAATATGCTATGCCTATCTTAGCATGACTTATATCTTCAAACGTTAAAGATATAGCTAGAATTGCACCCAAAAAAAATTGGAATTCTGACTGCCGGGGCTAGAAAAAAAATCGAAGCTAAGTTCAAAGGTATGAGGCACCATTTCACACCATGCTAAGGCTCCTATACTATCAGATCTGACCTATCAAGCAATATTGGAGCAAACAAGTTCGCAAGTTAACGTTATGTTAGTATTAGTTATGCTATGTGCTTATGTTAGCTCTTTGCTCCAAAAATAAATGATAAGTCGGCCTGTCTAATTCTGTGGCTCTACACCACGCTATTCATAGAAGATATTCATGTCCAGAAAGGAAAACATAGGCTAAATTGTGGAGTTTTCAAAACTTATTTCTAAATTACCTCTTGTAAGTTTAAATACAGTCAAATTTTCATAAACACAATTTGGGAGTTACAACTCGAAAAGAGTGAAATTATTATGCCTAACCCTGTGATTTAAATCAAATTGAATTATATATCTATAAGCGACATCACGCATGTGTGTCGAACGTGATTGGCTTTTGAATAAGCAAATGCCACGATTTACATACGATGACGTCACTCGAGGGTATCCTGTTAAGTTCCAACTGCAAATCTCGAAAGTTTCCAACACAGTTTTACAATGCGATTTTCTTATAGACTAATTTTAATAATAAATTTGAAATAAATAAATTTAGAGGCATAAATTTGTCAAATTCATTTCTGCTCCGGGTAACGTTAAACGTGAAGCCATATTTTCACAAGCAAAAAGTTGAGCCTGACTGTAAATGCTAGAATAAATTAAAACTCAGCTACTACAAGGAGCATATGGCACAATTTTAGAGAATGACGCCCAAAGTCTTTAATGTCCTAAAAATACGGGTTAAACTCAGATACTATAAGAAGCATATGGCACAATTTTGGAGAATGGCGTCCAAAGTCTTCAATGTCCCAAAAATACGGGTTATTCAGTGCAATGTTTAAAAATATATTAACAGCCAATGCTTATTAAAATACCACATCACTCTTTGTCCTCTATTTTTCGAAACCATATAGCCATGTAAAATAACAAGGATTGGTTACCATTATATATTTTTTTAAATATTTTTGTAATTTTTCTGTTGAAGTTTTTATTTCTAAAAACACTATTGGGATCGTTCTATTGAACTCTATTGGGAAGTGAGATCTCTCGTATACTTTCGTAGTGATAAAATCCTCTCAGCTTAGACCAGAAGACAGCATTCTAATCCAAATGTAAGGTACGCAAGCTAATTTTAAAATTTATATGGTGCTAGTAAGAAGAAATAGTTTCAGTCTACTAGTAACTTTCTCAGTTTTATATACATAAATATAAATTCATATAGATATTTTCTTAACACAAAATATGTTCACACTGCTATTCATCATTAAAACTAAGCAATATTATTTTTAATAATCTTAAAAGAAATCGTATACCGCATGAGTTAGTTTCAATTTAACACCCATTAGTAACGTTAAATAAACGTCCCGAATTCATCAACCGTTCGCAGATAATACAGCAGGATATCAGATGATTCAAATGAACAATCAGCTGTTTTACTTTCTAACAATTGCTCTGTCCCTACACAACACTCCAATTAACCACTGTCAAACATAACGCTATCGAGCAAATATATCATGCGCCATAGATACACTCTTCCGCCTTCATCAATATCCTTTTATCACCAAGTCCTCCAAACTAAGAGCGCCAATCTCATGAGCATACAGTCCCTGATCTGATAAAGTCACGTCGCCCACACAATCGCCCTCGGGGCGGACGACAAAATGAAAGAAAGGGGGGGAAAACAAGAAAAACACAAGCGTGTAAATATCCCTTTTCTTCTTTCTCTACCTTAAACCCTTGCCTTATCTCACCACCTCCTACCTCACCCACATGAACATGATCTGGGAAAATTAAATCAGCGTTAACAACGCGAAAATTACACATTTTCTGGGAGCAGAAAACCTTCATCTTCCCCATCACATGATGCTTTCCATCCCCTCCCCTCCCTTAACTCCTTCTCATAAATGTCACGGATTCATGAGCATCATTATTGGCCAACTTCAAAATCCCCCATTTCTGTAACCCCCCACACCGTCATCTTCTAGGTGTAACCCTCCGGATAAAACAGGAAAAAAAATGGTGGTATGCTTTACAAGGTTTTGAATTTCACTCATTTTTTATTATTTATTTATTCTTCTGGAAGTAGAGTGAAAAGCTATGCGTTAAGAATTTTAAATATTTTTTTAATCAATATAAAGAAAATTGAGTATGTGATTTCATGGGCATAAGAACAATATAAGGATATTTTTCATGTTTAATTTAGCGTTATTTTTAATTCCACTGCAGTGCTACATATCTTAGGTACGATTATATTTCCAAACTTTCGAGAAATAATTTACGAACTTTTGAAATAAATAATCATATTACTACATCCCTGATGACAACATGTTCGAAGTTCGGACTTGAATCAAAGGTATTGAATCAAAATCAAATCTCGAACAGACACGATATTACTTTGATTTCTCGAAACATGAAATTCGTAAAATAAATCAATGAAAATTCGAGACAAAAATGTGTAATTGCAATCGTTAAGTAATGCTATTTTTTCAAATAAACGATTCGAAATTCATCTGAATGAAAATATCGTGTAAATATACTGAGATTTCAAAAAAACTATACAGAAATCTGTAACAGTAATTACTGAAAAATCACATGGGTTTACGATGATGTCTGTGAAAAATCAAACGAACGGGGTCGAAAATCGGTAGATGATTACTCATGTTCGCGATTCGAGATTCAATAATAATAGTTCGCGTATCTGAAAAAGTATATCTGAAAATCGCGTAATTGAAAAAGCTATTTTTCAAATACGCGATTCGAAATTCACCTGAAAAATAGTATCATTTAAATATGTCGGGATTTCAAAAAACTATGCAGAAATCAGTAACAGTAATTACTGAAAAAGCACAAGGGTATGCGATGATGTCGGTGCAAAATCGAACGCACGTGGTCGAAAACCGATACTCATGTCAGGGCGCGATTTGAGATTCACGAGTTGTAATAAGTTTCAAAATTAAAAATATTGGGATATTAAAAATTGCATAGAAATACAAAGGTATGAAAGGCCGAAAAAGTGGTTCGAAGAACATTGTGAATTCTCGAGGAATTCAGCGCAAATCGAACGGTTTTATCAAAAAATTATCATTTAAATACACGATTTTAAATTTAAATAATCAGTGAATTATATGTATGGCATTTCTCCGTGAAAATAGTTATAGTTTCTCTTTACTTTAAAATTAAGCTTTAATGCGTAAAATATTTTTAGGTGTGAATATTTTTAGTACATATATATATATTTTTTTCAATTTTCTTCACAACAAAAAATTTAAAAGTGAATCAATATGCTCTACTCTATCCTATATGAAATCAAGAGTATCTCAAGCTCGCCCACACACCTTTCACTCCAGTTTATATATTTATTTATTTTTTTTTTAAATAATAAAACACGAATGCAAACACATCTACTTTATAATGATACTACAGATTTATGTCCATGTTCTTGTCAGATATAATCGGCTTTATGGGGCCCATTCATCAACTTAATTTCCTCTGAGTAAAAGTAGAACATAATCCTTAAAAACTCCGGTAGCGCTTGTTTGTTAATAACTTAAGCCAATTTACTGTTTTATTTTCATTTTGCGGCTTTGCCTTTTTGGTGTAAATTTTATAGTACTTTGTGGAAGCTTTTTTTCAAAAAAAAATATTTTAAGTTCTCCAATTTCTTACTCTTAGATTATTAATTTGTTGATTTACGGAGACTCCAACTTCTTTAATCCTTGCTTCGTTTATTTTTACACAAAGTAAATACATTTTTAAACTAATAAAATGAGGGATTGATAAAATAGCCATATTTAAAAGAAGGCTTGAGTATAACTAATATCTTCCTTATGTTTTCTTTTCAGAAACATTCTTTTTTTAATTTCTTAAAAACAATTTCGGACACCAATTTCGCAATTTGGTTAAACTACACGTAGAAAAAATTCTGATTAAAGTAGCGCACTGTATGGTAATAGCATTTTTATTTTAAAAAAAATCGTTCTGATTAATAAAACCACAACAAAAGGAACTTAGATTAATTATTCTGATTATTTTTCTGTTCGGATAGTAAAGATATACCTGATATTCTGGTTTTTGAAACTATAGTTTTTATAATCACACATTAAATTTAAAATACAAAACTGAGAATATATTTAACCGTTTAAATGGTTTTTATCTCATGCTTTAAGGTAATGTGATAAAATTACCAAATTTTACCACAGTTACCTAATTATATTACGTATGAAACCATATTTCCAGCTAAATTTATCAAAATCATTACCAAGGCACTTCGATAAAAATTACCAATCTTCCCACAGAGCCAGAGACATGGCAAATTTTATCATATTCTGGTAGTTTTGACCATACTTTTTATTATTGTTATTATAAAAATTTAAATAAGGAATTTAAAAAAAAAAAATTTATTCTGTCATTTATGAAACGGTGCGCATCAGAGCACCACCAAGTAAAACAAAAAAGAGAGTAAAAGTAGCACAATATAGAATTTTTAAATAATGGTTAAAATAGTTAATTTCTTAATTGCATAATTGCTAAATTCAGAAGAGTCTTAGACTTAAAGAAAATTGAAAAGAAATAAGGATTCTAGAATTATAAGAGGATGAAATTTTGTATAGGTCATTGAAATCAAGATTTTTTTCTGAATATTTAATCATAGTAACAAATTAAGGTTTTAATATTTTTTTAAAAATCTGTAAACTACTTTAAATATTTTATGGCGTGCTACTAATAGCTCGAAAGTCGACGTTATTAAAATGTAATTCTGGAGTTTTAAAAAAAAATGGGTTTTTTTTTCATGAAGTGGTGCTTATCAAAACACTGCAAATTAAAACGGATGCGCGAGGGGAAAAATGTGCAGAATGGAGTTTTGAGACATTTGTTAAAAATCTATAATTTCAAAACAAGCTTAAAAAAGGTTGAAAAGAATTAAGGAGTCTAGAAATAAAAACAGATAGTATTGCATACGTCATGGAAATTAAAACTTTAAACTGAATGAGATGTAAGGTAATTAGATGAATTAACTGAATATGAGGAATCTAATAAGTTTATTAATCTAATAATATTAATGGAATATTTAAAGAAATCAGCAAAATACTATAATTTTTTATTCCATCTTAATAGTTCGAACGACAACATCAGAAATATGTAAATAAGTAAATCGGGATTTTAAAATTTTTGTATGCTTTAATTCATGAAATGATGATTATCAAAACACGGTCAAGTAAAACAAAAATAGAGAATTAGATCCTTATTCTGAATGAGATGTAATTGATTTGATTGGATAAATCTAACAAGTTTATGAGTCTAATAATATTAATGGAATATTTAAAGAAACTAGTAAAATACTTTTATTTCTTTTATTCCACTTCATAGTTCGAAAGACAACATCAGAAAAATTTAAATAAGTTAATCGGGATTTTAACATTTTTATATGCTTTAATTCATGAAGTGATGCTTATCAAAACACGGTCAAGTAAAACGAGAAAGAGAAAAAGTTAAACAGTGTAGAGTTAAAAGATAAAAATTTACAAATTTAAAACACACTTATACTTTAAAAAATTGATGATTCTAGGAACAAAAGCATAAAATTGTGTATCAGTCATTGAAATCAGGCTCTTTTCACTAAATGAGACGTGAGGGATCTGATTTGATGAATCAACAAAATTTACGAATCAAGTTATGTTAATAGAAAATTTAAACAACTCATTTAAATACTTCTAATTTTGAGAAAAGAAAACTAATATAATACGTTTAAAGAAAATAAATATTTATGAATACAAATTACATTTAGTGAAAAATTCAAAATATTGTATGCGTTACGCACACGATTAAAACTGTGTGTTCCATCCTCTTCTTAAGTGGCTATGCAGTAGTCAACCTGTTTTGTAGGACCCAAAATAAATGATAATCAACTGATATTTAGGCTTTGAAAGTTATCAGAAAATTCGCGAAATAACCAAAAGGACAAAAGAACAATAGCCCAATAGTCATGTTGGAAATTTATAATTTTTCTAAAATAGTCGCAATTAATTCAGATCATTATTTCTTCTTATATTTAGATATAATCAGGATGTTTAGTAATCTCTTTAAGGTTTTGCAAAAAATGAAATCAAACAATAAAATTCTCGCTTTTGAATTTTCCCACAAATAGATATTTAAGTGAAAGAAATATATTTTAAATTTTAATGAATGGTTAACAATATGGAATATTTCAGAGAGAGGATTAAAAATGTAAAAACCAATTTAAATAAGAAGCGATAATTAAAAAAGGAAATTAAAAACTGATTCAAATTTTTAAAGTAAATCAAACTTGCAAAATACACTGCAATATTGTCAAGAATTTCTTTTGGCTGATAATAAAGCTTTGGAATGCTAATTTTTCTTTAATTCATTGTAGATAAAGATTTAAATAATTTTACCTATTTATCCCAGCGCTTATTTATGTTTTTATCTAAACATAAAATAATATACAACTAAGACTATTTTCAGATCTTAAACCAGCTAAGTTATGTCGTAGAACTAAGTAATATTTTAAGCAAACCTTTTAGACTTATGATAATAAATAAATTATCTTATTTATTCGAATAACTAAGTAATTTATCTATATTGATAGTATCTAAGGAAGAAATTATATATACCTCAGAGAGGATCTAAGNCTAAGTTATGTCGGAGAACTAAGTAATATTTTAAGCAAACCTTCTAGACTTATGATAATAAATAAATTATCTTATTTATTCGAATAACTAAGTAATTTATCTATATTGATAGTATCTAAGGAAGAAATTATATATACCTCAGAGAGGATCTAAGTATATTTAGAAAACAAGTTTTAAAAAGTTGCATCGCTACCAAAATATAATTAAATGTACGATTTTATTTTAAGTAATTTTACGACTCTCTTTTATTTCTAGTTGTTTACAAATAAATCAGCCACAAAGGGCTAATAATTAGTTACAAGCTTTAATGCAAGGTTTAAGTAGGTACAAAGATCAGAAAAAGCTTCTCAACTTTTAATACATTTGTGTATACATCATTAATACACTTTTTTCTTCAAAAAAAAGGCATAAAAGAATAAAATACAAATCTGAGAGCTTTTATCCACCTTTTTATTATAAAAATTCGCAAAAACAGGAAAATGCGCCAACCTGATTAGATTTAAAACCACTAAATTGAAAAAATTAAGACCAATAAAAAAATTTCCTTTTAACTTTGGTATCACTTAAAAATGTTTTTAAATTATGGCAACTATATTTTTATGGAAACGTAGAAGCGAATATTTTATGTTCAAAAATCCCTTTCTGTTTTAAATGAAATCAATAAAAAGGGAAAACATGAGAAATTGGTGCGTCTTCTAATAATAAGTATCCTCTAAAAATTAAAAATATTGCTTTTAAAACTTTAGTAATAAAATGAAAAATATAATTTGATTAGTAAATAAAATTGAAATGAAATTGAATTGATAAATTCAAACTTCCTAATTCGGATTGCCAACATATTTCAAATAGAACTTTCAAACAATAGCATCTGCTCTTGTAACTCTAGGAAGAAAAAAAAAATCCCGAAGGCATAACATCAAACTAATGGCCTCCAATTTTTCTCCACAACTTTTTGCAATGCGGTTTTCTCTTATCTTTATTTATTTCCGCAAAATTTTATTTTTGACGGTAGCGAAAGATTAAAACGGTACTTAGCAAGTTGACGCATAAAATGCGCATTCCCCCAAGGAAAGTTTGTCTTTCACGTGACGGTGGTGCGTTTTTCTAAGACATTTTTTGCGACATTTTTTTTTTCTTCATCTTACTTGTCGTGTTTTAAATATGTCGCGTGAATTTTAATTAATCTCTGTCCTAGGGTTTTTTTATGAATTTTTTGTGCATATGTAGTACGGTTTCTGTCTTAGTGAGAACTTTTTTATTTTCCCTCTCTCTCACTTTTTTTTTTCCTCTTTCGAAAGTTTGAAAACTTCCGATGAACAATTGAGCTTAAGCGATGAAAAAAAAAAGAGTTTTTTTTGTCTTTTTTTCGAGTGTAGTTTAATTGATATACTTTGATCTTAATCACCCAAAGCTCTAATGCTTTAAATTCATTAAAAATAAAAGTTCTGTAAATATAGTACGTAGGCAAAAAAAAAAGTTGGAAATTTGTTTAAAGTAAAATTAAAAATAAAGAGATACTCATAAATTTAAAAAAAAAATATTTACGATCGAATATGGCTTGATTAAAAAATTGAAATAAAAGCCCTTACCTAACAAAAATATTATTAAAAGCACTAATTAAAATATGTATAAAAGTATTAATTAGTTTTAATATCTCTGTTTAAGCAAAATTTCTTGTTTTTATATAATTTAATTTTCCCTTCACGAATATTTTTACTGTTTTATAACTATCTAAAGTAAACTTGCGTTAAAAGCCTCTAAAGTGCTGAAATTTTAAAGACGTTATTTACATTTGTTACAGTACTTTATTACAAAAATAATATTTTTCGTTAAAAAGTAGCATCGCATAAAAAGTTGTTCATTTAAAAATAAAAAATACATAAATAAACATAAAAGTCTCACTGACTATTTATTATAACTTTTGTCAGTTGGTAGTCACAACTATACTTTACTGGGAGTAAAGTCACTTAGAAACTTTACCACTTAGTAGCGAATTTGATGCCTTGAAATTCCTAGGGGTACAATTTCATGACTTGTTTTTCTGTAGTCAAAGGGGTATTTTGTCTCATTCTGTTATACTTATTTTTTAGTGAATTCATTTCATAACGTGTGTGATTTGCCTCACTAATGTTAAACCAGTCACTTGAAAGTTTTGTAATCTTGTAAGCAATTTCTTGCGACTAATATCTTAAAATTAAATAAGCGAATCATAATTGGTCATAACAATTACATTCACACGCGATCTTTTTAAATGATTCCGAAATCCTTTCAAAATTCTATTTTGAAAAAAAAAAATTGCTTCCGTAAATGTAGTAGCTAAAAAATATATTATTTCCGAACAATATTTCTCCATTCTCGAACTCTCACTGTGTCAAAAGATTTGAAATGTAATTATATCCCTTGTTCAAACTACCGAACAATATTTAAATAAATCTCTTTTTATATTATCTATTAAATGAAAGAAGTTGAATGCCCTTTCCTTCTGTTTTGAAAAGGATGTATATGCTTACACTTTCTTTAAGATTTAAGATAAAAATTTCGAATTTTACACAACTTTTATAGCCACAAAGGTTCTTGATAAGATTTATTTTATTCAAAAATATTATTACAGAAGTAGAAAAAAACCACAGATTTTGAGAGAACAATTCCATTAACTGAGCATTTTTGTAATTGATTTGTATTCTTTTTATTTCGAATAAAATGATTTATTCTATTTATTTTTTTGCAATTTGGCCAAAACTTATTATATTGACACAACAAAAAAATTTTTCAGGAAGAAATGTCGACAAATTTTCAATGGAATACGAAACGTTTTTGATTGAATTCTAGGTTTCTTAAATAATCCGTAGTTTAAAATGCATGTTATAATTTAAGCTTTATTTTAAATTTAATTTTACAATTTATAAAATTTTAAATGGTGAGATTTTTAAAACGATAGGGGAAAAATCACTAAAAGCAATAGCATATAATTGAAATTTCATAGCAAAAAACAACCGATTTTGTAACAAATGCTCATGCTCTAACGACAGCTTCCGTCATTATTACAATTTTCAGCCTATTTTTCTTTTTTAAGTTTAACAGTTCATACTATTACTTAATGATGAACTTATAGTTGTCTGTAAGAGAAATGATAAAAGATTAAAATCCTTTGATTTGTGTTGTTACGTGCTTTTGCTCTATAAAAGCTTTGTTCTTGTAATTCTGGATTCATTAAATTTTATTAGTTTGCTGTTGATTTGGATGATGTTTCATTATTTTGTTGTAATGCATCATTTGCTTAAAAGGAATCACTATTAACGCTATATCACAGCTTTAAAAATAATGACCCCTTTCGGTATTGTTCGTTTGAATTCATAAACAACGAGCTCACATGATAATTGCAGTGATGATCATGTCACCAAAAATTGATTATTCAAAAAAGTGATCACTAACAATTGAATTATTCTCTTTAGTATTTCAAATTAAAATTACACTTTAAAAAGTAATATAATAGTAATATAAGTCATGTACTGGGTAAACCAATACCTCTGGGGGTACTGGATCGGAAATTGATCTCCTGTTTAGGTCAAAATTACGATCAGCGGATGGATGAATAGTCAGTGAATGTGACGTCCCTGTTAAACGGGCTATGATGTATGTGTGTGGCAGAAGTTGAATTCTTGGTCATAGATTGCACCACTGGAAAACAAGAAGAAGCACACCCCCTTTCCCTTAAAATAGGCTTGTAACTATTGACAAGTGGCATAACACAGCAGCAACAGCACGCATGGGTAAAAAATGAAAAATAATCATTCTTAATAGACAAAATTATTTATTGAATATTTTTACAAATAAGTAATTTTTTAGCTTTTATCGTTACTAATTTTTAAAAATGTACTATGCTCATTATTAAGTATTTATCGAAGTATAACTCTTTATGATATGCTGTTGGCATAACCCAGATAACACAATTACCAGAATGCAACAAAATTACACAGTCATGGATACACATTTGTTAAGTCACGCATAGTTTTTGCGAAGTCAATACGTAGATCAAAAAAGGTTACTATGTCCACTTTTGAAGTCACATTCTGGCGTCAACATGAGAACACAATGAGACATTTAATTGTAGCAGTGATGTCACCGTGTTACAAAACCGTGACATACTCACATTTCAACAGGTTCATCGTGTGAAATGTGAATATATCACACCTTCATTACACAGTTACTATCCCTTGTCTTCTAGGTTGAGTTCAAAATTACGAGGATATAAAGTTGAACAATGAAACAATCTCAAATTCGATTAGGATCAGCTATTAAAAGCTAGTTATGAAATAAAATAAATCCTAATAATTTTGAATTTTGACATTCTGAGTTCTATACTTATAAAAAAGACTTTTAAGTGAAATAATTTCGCATCTATGTTACTTTGAAATTAAAATCTAAATGAAACTTCCCATTGTGAGCCAGACAGCAATGATATTCAAACCTTTGATCTGGTAAAGTTTAACTGAGATCGACATCTAGACTCTTATGGTCTTGAGCAGTGGTTACCAACTGGCGGCACGCGGGCTGCATCCCGCCCTCGAAGCCTTTTTTTTGTGGCCCGCGAACTAAAATATATTAGCTGTCTTTTTTTTAGGACAATTTTCGTAAAAAATCTATATGGGTTTAAAATACTTTTCTTTCGTTAAAAAAAAAACCTAATTTCTTCGTTTCTGTGGAATTTAACATACCAGCAGTGCAAAACAATTTATGCGTATGTTGCTTAAAAATCTACTTCTTATTTTAATTTGTAATTCAATATGTTTGTTTGTTTTGTACAACTTGATAAAAATCTGACAGTAATATTTAATTTTCCTTCAAACATAAAAGAGTCCTATATAAAATAAAGTTGCGACCCGCCATTTGACTGGTGTTTTAACAACAGCCCCCGGACTCTTATAAGTTGGAAACCCCTGTTCTAGAATGATAATGGAAATCAATGAATTATTGCTAGTATTCAAACCTGTGTTGTTGGTGCCAGAAGAGTGCTTTTTATCCTTTGAGCTATACCTTTTATCCGCCATTTGTTGTAAGCAATTAATTTTTAGATCAACAAATTTTAAGATCTTTAAAAAACAGAAAAGAATAATTAAACGCTTTAAGAAAAGAAAGTTCACTTCATCAGATTAAACCACAACTTAAACTTATTTATAACTATGCACAAATAAAGTTTGTGCGCCTAATCGACTTTTGATCCCCTTACAGTTTCCTCGGAATTTATGATGATAAATGCCTCTCAGAACGACATGACAATTATTCGCCAGAATACATATGAAACACCGAATAAAGTGCCCTGCTTAATTCATTCCGTAATTTCACTAATTATTCTATAAGGTTTGAGACAATCGCAAATGTAAAGGCATCCCGTCCCTCTTAATGCACCGAATCATTCTTCAGCCCCGAGGAATCTCTTAACGTTAATTGCAACTGCTTTTGAAGTTTCGTACTCACTCACAGTTGCAAATTATACTTAGGTTATATCTCAAAACTGCAACAGAGAATCTCTGTTGCTAGTTGGCGAAGTGACTTATCTCGTTTGAGATCCCGAATTGATGCATTATTAGTTTGATCTTTCGCTTTGTATCTTTTGTTAAGTTGGTACAATAGAGAGAGGGAGTTCAAGAGTGAAATGTAAATTGACAATCACTTCTTTTAATGTTCGAGCACTTATGTCTTTGAATTGTGAATTTGCTGAACGTTATCCGATTGAAGAGTTTATTTATTGTTTATTTCATTTTAATTTGATATGAGGATATGTTTGCAAAATTATTTAAAACTTGAGTTTTAGAAAGTGTGACATCTTTTTGTATTTTTACAATTTTAATCCAAACGTAATATAGCATGTGATGCGTATTTTTGTTGAAATGTGACATCAGCGGAATCCTTTTTTCCCATGAGTTTAACCTGTCCATAGACGTTAAGACAGGGTGTTCACAATCACCTCTCTAACTGTATAGTCTTAGACTCATTGTCAAAATGGGAGTCATTAAAACCTATTTTAGTAGTTAATTCACTTTTTGGACAAGTTTCAGAAAATACATTTTAAGGGTAGTGATTATGAAGCACAGTGTAGAAGAGGTTTGCTACAAGTATCATTTAATTTTATTAATATGATTTTTTTTTAAATTTTTCTATGAATGTTGAATAAAATGAACTATTACATTCCGATTTCTTTTCTTTTTTTTTCTTGAAATATCAGACAGTGGAGTTTTCTCCTGTTAGTTGTTTTCTTTCGCTTTAAAGATAACTCAACTTTTAATGAAATTAATTTTATATCATAATAGATAAACAGTTATACACGCAATGAACTTAAATGAACTTTATTTTTGTAATTTTATTACTCTAAAATTTGGAGAAATCCCGAGTCAAATATTAGAACAAACTCTCTTTCGAATTATTAAACTCTTTGACAGAAAACTAACTAGCATTTGTATTACATGGAGAAGATAATAATTTAAATTTCTCATGATTAGTTCACAACCAATTAGAATAAAATAGTTTCAATGATCTGTTTATTACTACATATATTTTATATCATCATTGTGATCAGAAAGAGGAGGAACTATTCAAAGCTTTTTTATTGTCTATAATTTAACAATTTTCCAGGAAAGGTAGCACTGGTTTTTCTTTAATCACATTCTAAATTGTTTCAAACAATTTAAGAAAAAATCATTTTATTCTTTTAATTTCCTTTCATTGTTTTTTTTATTTACTACACGCTACCTGAACCAAAGGTTTTTAATCTTATACCAGAATTATTTTTCAGTGACTTGAACTTGAAGATGACATCATAACTTGAAGATGACTTGAACAAACCCCGATTTTGCAAATAATAATTTCAATTTTTATCAATAATTTAAGGCAATGTGTTCAATGATTTAATAATAAACAAGTTTTTCGTACGGAGTAAAAGAAAAAAAGGAAATAATCAATAAATCAATGTTGATCAACAGTATGAAATCGTTTAATAATCAAGTAATAAAACTAACATAATTCTTTTTTTATTATTATATTATTTTTTTTTACCCTTTACGATGACTTAATTCTATCATATTAAGCAAAATCAGTTTTAGAAATTTCATTCCATCATATCAAAATAAAGACTAAATAAATTCAGTATCAATTTGGATAATGTTATTGCTCCAATCCTGACACATAACAGTAAGGTTACTGATCTAGATCATTCAGATACGAAACAGTTTAGATACTGATAAAGTTTAGCAGTGGCTTGACACGATTAAAAAAATAATAAATAACATTCTGTAAGCTGATTTTTAGATTAAATAGAGCTGTAAGATTGCTAACATTGCTGATGTTATCGATTAAACAATTGGAAAAACGTGATCCCCTTCAGAGGAATTTTTAACAATGCTTAATATTAAACCAATGAGAAAATTAATTTCTCAGACATTCCTCCAGAACAGACTAATTTAAATTTTTGAACGATTTTCATGGTCGGGGTTGTCAGACATCCCTTTGCCCCCGCTGCCCAAATTTCAAGACTTAAACGCAAACGGTTCTGGATTTGTAAGGTAGATAGATAGATGGATAGAGAGATAGAGAGAGATAGAGAGAGAGAGAGAGAGAAACCAACAGAAGCACAAACTCTTCATTTTATTATTATAGATAAGTGTGGAACATTAAAATAATAGAATAATTTATTTTCGAAATTTATTGAATAGTTATTTATTACTTTGCGAGTCCTGACTACAATGTAAAATAATACATTAATTTAAAAATTTGTATCATACACAAAGTATGTATTTAATGTGACTGTTCTAGTACTGTATAGTAAAAAAAGCCTTTCATGTACCTCAAGCGACTTGACAGACTTAAGCTACTTTCTCCAGACATTGCAGTTGCCTAAGTCTTAATTATTTTAAATACTCATTGCTTACCAAAAGCATTAATTCATTTTAATCACCAAAGACAAAGTACTGTATTTAAAACAGTTATACACTGCATTAAAATATAATATAGTACTGCTATAAATGCAATTTACAGTAATTTTCTTGAGTATTTAAACTCTATAATAATTATTTTATTTTAAAAAAATTGAAAAAGATAATAAATCACACAAAATTTTAAATTGTTTATTTTTTTTATTTTTTCCTGTACAGCTTCAATTTTCCAAAAAGCCTTTTACTGAAACACTTGTTGACTCAATTCGTTTCCAACTGTGTTCCGTGTTAAAACAACCCTCTCTTTCATGTTCTACCCTCCATACTTTCTCCCTTCGTTCACAATGTGTTTACCCTTTAGTTCCCAATTGCATCCGGGGAGACGGCAGGATGCCATTTCCGGACGCGATTGACCGTCAGAACTGTGCCAGGATGGCATGAGTGACGGACGCAGGGATCAATTACCCTAATGCACGTTAGGGACTGCCAGAGCGAATCGTAATTAAGATGGGGCTTGGGCACGAAAGCTCTAGCACTCCTTCCCGCTTGGTGCATTTCATCAAACACTTTCCAGGGGGTCGGCCAGCGGTATGAGGTCGTCTGCAGACCAAAAGCTCCCTGTTGAGGTAATAAAAGCATTTGGGAAAAGAAATAAAAAGAATAAATATTGTCCCCATAAAAGAGTTTAATTATTTTAATACTAAGTGGCGCTACATTTCTTACCCAAGTAGCACAATTCACAAAAACGATATCGTAAAAACTTAGCTTTGAACATTGTACAATATCGTACTACTATTGTACTAGTATATAAAAATGGACCCCTTTTATAACGTATATTCAATATCGCGAAACTATATTGTTCGATATTGTAAAAACGCTGGGGAACGTCGATCGATGTCTCTCAGCATTTCGGATATCTCTAAATTTATATTTTAAATTTATTTTTAGGAATTATAACAATTTGACGTCATTTTTTATCTTTTAAATGATTAATTTTGATTTAAGAACACAATAACGTTTAAAATGAAAAGTTTTACAAACAGACTTTTAATGTGAAATCGACGGGAATCGTACAATATCGTACACACAATGTCGATTTACGCCAATATTGACAATGTCGGTTGATGTAGACTAAAGCTGTTACACTATCCATGTGCTACTTGGGTAAATACTAAGTAGAACGTTGAAAACTCTTACGACGCATTGATTCTTGGGCAATAAGAGAAGCACATATAATAACTCCATAAATCCAATAAATTCTAACAAAATATAGTTCTGAGTTCAAAGCAGCGAAGCATCATAAAAAAGAAAGAAGAAAAAGAAAGAAGGATTAGATTTTAAAATGAAACTTAATCTTAAATAAATAATCCTAAGAAGCCGAAGTGGCAATATATTACTTGATTGAAAACTTCATCCGCTTTAAAAATAGCGAATGGAAATGAAAGTAGGCGCTCAAAAACGGGTGCCCATTTTCAAGACTTGTTAGACATGAATGAGACGAAACAAAAGTGATTTGAAGTTTAAAAACGTAAAGTTGCCAACGAAAAAATGGAAAAATAAAGGCGAGAAGCAAAACTAGAAAAACCTCAGCAGAGAAAGAAAAAAGAATATAAAACAGGACATGAAAAACCACAATGGCCAAGAGAAGCCATTTTTGTTTATTTCTCACCTTTTTATTCCCATTTTCTGTTGGCAACTCCTCATTTACGGTATGGTAAGTCTTAAAAATGGGCACCAGTTTTCGAACGCTTGAAACACGTCGACTCTTATTGTCAATTTGCATATTTTTGAAGCGAATGAAGTTTTTAATCAAATGAGATTTAATCTCATTCATAAAAAGCATATTTTAAATTCTAATTAGACTAATTAGTGCTAGGTTAATTCAGTCACAAAATCAGACACAAAGACGAATTTTTCTGACTAACAATGCCTCTTTTTACCAAAGGATTTGGAGTTACAACCGACAAAATCAGAGCGCAGGTCAAAGTCTCCAGTACAAAATGTGCAAGCAATTGTCCTCATTCCCGTACGCAATTTTTCTTGACCCCATACCTGAAGCTCACTCGCCTGAAGATAACTTTTGGCAAAAAATATATACTTATTAAATAATTATAGTTGGTTTCATTTAAATTAATTAAAACTTATGAGAAAATTGGATTGTAAGCTACGTAGATAAATATTCACATCTTCTTAGCGTAATTTTTGTCGATAAAATTTAAATACAATTGAGCAATCCGGTGTCGATATTAATTCTGCTCCCGGTTCACATCGACCACAGTGCTGACATAAAATATACTCAGTGGTAGACGGATCACGGGTTAGAATCCCCTTCCCATCGGGCTAACCGTGGGAGTTCTCCATGGTTTTCCTCTCCAAGTAACGCAAATGCGGGTTAGTTTAATCAAAAGTCTCACCACGAAAGCTAGTTTGTCCCAGTGCTTGATCCAGGAGTTCTCTTGTATTCTGGATTGGGTACGAAATTGTAAAGCTACGGAGTTGAACATCAGTCGTAAACACAGAAATGTGTTCACTGTTCATTTTAAAATAAATTATTAAAAAAATCCTATTAAAAAAGCTAATTGAATTTATATCTGGTAATGGTGACTAAGCAAAATTGCATGATTTTATGATACAATAAGCAGCAGAGTTGTTTAAAGAATGAATTAAAAAAATTTCATGGATTTCAAAAACTATTTATTAAATCATGCTAGAAGAAACAGTTTATTTACTGAGGAAGACAATTTTAAATCTTACAAAAAGTCACGTTCATATAATTTTCCAAACTTCAAACGAAAAAAAATATTGACTTTAAAAAGCTTGTAATATCCATAAACGACGAGTTTAAAAAATATTCCCTAGATAAATCAGTTTCCATAGAAACAAGTTTATCGACAATAATCAGAAGAAAAAAATATATAGCAAAATATAAAGAAAAGCTAATTTTTTTTAAGCAAAGAAATTAAAAACGACGATTACTGAGAATTCATTAGAAAATATTCTCGCTAGTTAAGCATTGAGCAGAGACAAGAAAAAAATAGTTTTTTAAGAAGTTCTTAGCTGATACTAAGAAGAAATCGACTTTTATAGAAGAAACTTTAAAATAATAATGATCAGCACCAAAGAGCGTGGGTTATAAAAAATGTGCGGAAAAAAGGACAAAAACATCAACGATAATTAAGCAAGGTAGTCTGAAATTTGACAGTGATGGATCATGTTAGTCTATTCGAGAAGAAATAAAAGGGAGACTTATGGTTTGAAAAGAAGAAAAAAATTTAAAAAAAATAAGAAAACGAGAATTAGTGTAGAAGATAAAAATTTGCCGCCGAATACTACGTTTCAAAAAAGGAATTCATGCTAAATAATAGGAAAAACACCATTTAATGAAGTTTAATGTACTTTTGAACTATCTTTCACTTTGCAAATTATAGAAAAGTAACATATATGCCATAGAGGACACAAAAATAAAGTCCTATGTAAAAGAATGTAAGAAATTCTATCATTTTTTTTAAAATATTATTTGTTAAAAACGAAAACTGTCAAGCGCAGATGGAGTTTTATATAATTCTGCGCAAATACGACATATAATTCTGTGACGACATATTAGTTGAAACTTTGTACCTAGAGAGAATCTAATTAAAAAAGTGCTAGTTTTTGGTAGTTGGTTCTATGTTCAATGCAAGTTGAGTTGTCATTCTGAAATTTTTGCTGTAACTAAAAAATAACTTTCATTTATGAAAGAAAACATCCAGGAACAAAAGAATTAACGACATAAAAAGAGTTTCATGTCTTAGATGTGTAATTTTATGCAAACATTATATTTTTATGAATATTTATCTATTTAGTGACTAAAATTTCAGTTTAAACATTTAATTGGACAGAAATGATTTCGAAACATATTAGCAAAATATTTACAAAATTCTGTCACTAACTTGATTGAAATGAAAATTAAACTCTGATTCCTTTTATTGTCACATTAGTGTTAAGTTTCGTTTTTCTGAATATTAAAATATTTATAATTTTCAGCTGGATTTCAATAACATAATTTAATAACATTTTGCATGAATTTAATAATAATTGTCTAAACCAGTGGTTACCAACTGGCTGCCCGCGAGGCCCATTTTTGTGGCCTGAGAACTAAAATATATTAGTTATTAGTTTTTTGCGGACAATTTTCGTAAAAAATCCTTATGGGTTTAAAATACTTTTCTTTGCGCTAAAAAAAAAGCTTAATTTCTTCGTTTCTGTGAAATTTAACATACCAACGGTGCAAAAAAATTTATTTCTCAGGTAAAAATCTACTTCGTATTTTGATTTGTAATTCAATACTTTTGTTTTGTTTGGAAAAAGTTGCGGCCCGCCATTTGACTGGTGTTTTTAATTGCGGCCCCCGGCCTCATGTAAGTCGGAAACCCCTGGTCTAAACATTTAATGCATTCAAATAATGTTTTATTGGGTGGTTTCCAGTTAGCATACAGAAGAAATTATGTTTCTTATTAAGCGTCCATCTGCTATTCTAAAAATACTTCCAATTAATAATTTATTTTTAATTAAAACTTTTCATTAATTCTCTAAAAATATTTTTTATTAACAAGGAGGGAGGGGCTAGAGAAATTCGGAGACTTTTCGGCTTGCTAAGTGATTTTTTTTTTAGTTAGAAGAGGATGTGGAAAATGATATGCTATACAAGATTATCAACAAAGTTAAGTATACACGTTTTTTCACATCAAAAGCCAACTGTTTCGTAAGAACAAACATATGTTACTAAACGCAGATGCAAAGACCAAATGAATAATATAATATAACAAACAAAAACAAATAAGATTGAAACAAATAAATAAAACGCCTTTATAGGCAGCAACACTTCTTCTATGACAAACTTTGGTTTTGTATTTTCCATTTACCCGGGAGACATAAGGAAACCCCTCTTCCGTTGGTGACATGTGAAATTAGTTTCTTTTTAAGCTAATTTTAAGTTTTAATTTTAAAAAATTCAATACAATTTTTAAAATGCTGAGTTGATTTTTGAGAGTTTTAAAAAATAGACTATTCAAAATAATCAACATTCCGCGATTACCCAGAACATACAGGTTCTTCATAGAGTGTCTGTATTGAACTCTAGGCACTCTAGTTCTTCATGGAGATGAATTGAAAACTGAGGCATGTATATAGAGCTAACTAGTCCTAAAAATAACTAATCGCCACCTGGCGAATGAATAAAAAAAAGTAGCGACTTGATGTAAGTAAACAACTTTTCACTTTCCCCCATCATTTTTTCTGAAAATCGTTGAACAGTAAAAGTACATCAATACAGACAGACTCTGGAAAACTGATTTTTCAGTCAAACATCCAATGTCTCCGTTAAAAAATTTTATCCTTTAAAATTCATAAATTTGTAATGGAAGGATTCAAGTGGAAGAAGAGTTCTTTACCAATTTACATATTTTCAAGTTATAATGCATACATTAAATGTATTTTGCTTCCACAAATATATTTTAATTAAGTTCTTTAAAATCGGTATGTTTAACTAAAATTTTGTCCTAGATTCTTATTATTTTTACTGATTTATTAAATTTATATAATGGTAATTTATATAATGGTTAAAATATTTATGTAATTTAATCGAAACAAACAAAAAAAAAGTTTGTAAAAAGTGGCTGCTTGAAAACGACCTATCGTTATCAGTCATAGACTCATTAGGTTCGAGGAAAAAGTGGCAACTAAGTTATTAGAGTCTACCAGCCACTAGCTACTAACTGAAAATTTAAATTTACAGGCTTACGGCTAGCAGTAAAAGTGAAAGCTAAGGGCTCTAACCCTGGAATTTCGAACAAGTTTTATAATTCAGGTCTATTGTGAAATGTCTGCGAAACAGAGAAGGAAAAAAAAAACTCTCATCTTCAAAGCATTTTACTCATTACTGAATCCATTTTCAAATTAGCAACGGATCGAAGAAAAGGAATTTTCCTTTCCATATAAGGTATAAATCTGTCATTTTGTTTTTAATTCTCGATTTAACGCGACGCACTTTCATTCACGCACACTTTCTCCCCGTAAAACTCAAACACAATTTTCACCCATAGTTAAATGAAAATCATTATCATTAACACTCGAATATAAAGATGCCCCGCAGCTGCTGCCGAAAACATCATTTCTTTTCCTAGCGTTTCTTGATCCGTTTCTGAAGGGGGGAGAGAGAGTTTATGGAAGGTTCTTAACGTCCTTTTATGCAAATGTACCGTCTCCACTTATAACATTTAAGAGAAAAGCCTTCCAGCCAAATAAATAACCATCCTCCCTTAAAGCCAGTTAAAACAGAAAACGCATCCTCTTCAAATTAAAGACGACCACATAACCATTAAGCACGTGGAACAGCCTCTTTTAGAAGCCAGTGAGAAGGAAGGAAGACTGGAAAAAATAAAAGGCCAGAGTAATTGTTACTTCGCCAACGCGCTGGGAGTATTATTTATTCTGAATCCTCCCCGATTCTTACCCAGGATATGCAAATCTAGGGGAACGATTTAATAAAAGACTGATTGATTGAGTATCCTGGTTACAGCACCAGAAACAGATTGTCTGGAAGAGTCCCCAGGCGGCGCAAATGCTGCAATGGCGGCAACCTTTATTGGACTGCCTTTATCCAATCTATGCTTTGGCGACCCCAGTGGTAGTATTAGAGCGGAGTCAACCCATAAAACTTAATGATGAACAATATGTCTTCCTTAATTCTCGTCTGCAGCTTTCCAGAAACATTTAAAAGCGACCTCTATTGCAAATCTGAATCTTTTGCCCCAATAAAAGCATTGTCTAAAGTTATAGCCCCTAACGGACTTCTCGTGGCATTGAATATTTTGAGAGAAAAATCACCAGTGGAAATTCTTGTCCTTTCTCATTAAATTGCAGAACCCAGTATAATAAGCAGCGTATATATATCTTCTTTTTTTTTCTTCGAAAAAAGTATCCTCGAAATTTGAAAATAAACTCCTTTGTTATAATAAAACAGACATTAGTATCATTGGGGATATGTAAAATCCGAAATAAAATTTTTCTTCTATAGTAAAATCTAAACATTTTAGTTTCCTATTGCAAATTAAATTTATGTCAACTTATATTTATGAAATTGGATTTTTTCGCGATTTGTAGAGTGTATCAAAATAAATATAATAGTATGAATGTAGAAAGAGCTTAACACTTCAGCGTAAATTCGACAAAATGATATGGTTTAAATATATGATTTCGAATGCTCTTCGTTCATGAATAGTTGTAATAAGTCATTCCTGTAATTTAAGAATACCCGTTTCAAAATCGATATTGCGCAGATGACTGTAAGAAAATAAGCGTGTGATGAAGAAAAACTAACATCAAGTAATTGAAAATTTAGATGTAATATTATATTTATTCCCTTTTTTTCATGATTAGTTAAACAAGTGCTGCATATCATCTACGCCTACGTCTCAAAAGCTATTAAGTACAATGAAAAAAATTTTTTAAACCTGTCATCAAAAAAATCTGCATTAAATTTGCTAAATCCTCATCATGTTCAAACCTGAAAAAATCATAAAAATTCTACTCAGTGGATAATTGCAATGTAAAAAACTCCTCACAGTGGAAAATTTATAAGTGCATTCTCGATAATAACAGGTAAAAATTTGTTCATAGTCGCAGGTTAGGTTTCGTCAGGAGAGGGGTAAAAGAAGTGAGAATCTATTGTCATCTAGACAAATGAGGTATCGTTTCTTGTGTACTCTTTATGCTTAATTAAATGAAATCAAGATCGAGGTGACAGGACAGATAGTTTTGAAGTTATAAGGCTTTTTGTAGAAAAGTGCAATGTTTATAATTTACTCTTCCGACAAACCTATCTAGACAAGAAGTACAGCCGCTACTCTTACATATTGCTTTCTACTGAATTGAATGCACCCAATTAATGTAGAAAATACTATACATATAATGCATAGTTTATTACGTAGTATATATGTATAAAGTGCGTAGTATATACTTAATAATATACTTATAACAGATATACTTAATAATATACTTATAACAGATATTATAACAGTATAACAGATATACTTATAGTTTATAAATAATTTTTTAATATTGATATTTATTTACACTTTGGATATTGCTAACTAATGCAATTTAGACTTGTTAGATTTGTGTTAAGGTTTGTGTATTTTCTTACGCTGAATCGAATTATACCATATTCAAGTTAATGGTTTAAGTAAAATAGAATTTATAATGGTTTTATGCATTAAAAAATGTAAACCAAAAATAGTATATTTTAAAAGTAAAAACTCTTTCTTCTGAGCTATTGGCTCCATTGACTCGTGTTTGTTTTCATTAGATTCAATATAAAAAAAATATGTCGAAAAAAAACATTTTTTTTTCTTAAATAGCAATCAAAAAGGCGTAATAGGTAAAAGTCAAACATCGTAATTTTTGTATACTAGAATGAAAATTTTAAACTATTGGTCATATCGTTAACTTTAATTCATTATTGTCAGCCTAAAAATATTTTAAAAGAAAAAGCACCGGAAACAATACTTGACTTATTAAGATAACAAAATTCAACTTTCCCCAACATTCTCACTTTCGCTTAAACCAGAAACCAGGGGAGCGAAATCGGTCAACTCTTTTGCCACTTACTAAGAAAAGGGTACTTAAGTTTTTCGCTGAATAGAACAATTTAGGGGGGATATCGAACTTTTGACGATTTTAAAATTTTACTTTACTTTATAAAATTTGTTCCCACTAAGGACATTGTCCTAAGCTCTAATAGCAAACTTTCGGATTTTATTGTTAATTTAAGAGATTTCTTCGATCATAGATAGTATTGATATTTGATAACGATTAGTTTACTTATGATGCGTTTTGGAAAGTAAATTAATTATTGTCTACACTAATCAAGATTAAAATAGCTCTTTATCTTGAAGTTTGCTAAGTCTGGAATATTTAAATAAAACAAAACTCATAACATTTTTGCACATTATAACCGAGTAAAAATGCAATTCTTCACATGTAGAAATCTTTCAGTAGCACGATTTATCAACCATCTAAAAAAAAAAACGTCAAGGGGTTTGAAAAGAAAGAGCACTTTGAACTTAGCAAATTTTCAACGAAGATTCCTCCGACTACCAATATACCATGGCAACCGTTTCGACACAGCGCATTTCAATTCATTGTTTTTGACTGTCACTAACAACCTGACAGTTTGGAAATAAATGGCAACATGGCAGTTTTAAAATCGTCCATCAAGTTGTACGAAACCGTTCATCAAAGTATCCCGGACTCTCCATGGTTCTTTTCCTAATGACAATCGATACAACTGACAGGACTTAGTTTGTGACTCACTTTTCCTAGACATCTGGACTTTTCCTTCCCTAAGAGATTAATGAGTTCTATTAACTTTGGCCTTATCGATAAAAGTCTCGTCGCTTGGAGCTAGGAAGTTAGTTGTTTGACATTGTCATCAAAATATGATTGACTTCCCCGAAATTTGGCTTCTCTTCTCAAAGTCTGAGTTTAAGGCACGTTTGTTGCAATTATTTTAACTTTTACTCTATAAAAGTCTAGTTTCCAATCGTGAATAATAATTATGGGGTTCCAACCCTGCTCGCTATCGCTAGTCAACCCTCGGAACTACTTGCTCAGTCAGATCACTTCGCTTGCTCCATTCGCCTTAGTCTTATTTAATAACATAGCTTTTCACTTTAACATCTTTTATACTTTATTCTGAACAAATTTGAGTTAATGCTCCTGCACGTTCTTGTTCGCAAGCACTCGGATATGCCTTTTAAAACTGCGATAAATATTCACTACTGACAGAAAGTATGAGAAGACGCTTTTTTAACGACGCTCATTGCCAAAAATTTGTCTCTGCTCTGAAAAAATGTCCAAATAGTACACTGTATGTAGTGTATTAGGTAATGAATTCCCTTTATATGTAGTATTTTTAAAATTTATTAAAAATAGAGAAAGAATTAAAAAAACATTAGGGATTGCAAATCAATATTTAAACGAGGGATAAAATAAAAATGCTATCGAAATCTAAAGAATCCCCACCAGGGAAGGTGAGGTTAGAAACATTAAAAACTATTTAATTTCCTGAAGAAGCTTGGAAGGATTTCTAATAGTAATCACTTTTCGAAACCTCTCAGTTTTCTATATGAATCAAACGAATTTTGATATTTTCGTGATTTGTTAGATTTCGATAGCATTTTTGTGTTTTCCGTGCTAAAAAAATATTAGTTTGTGATTCGCAATGTAATTGTAATATCGTTTTACTTAATTTTTGGGAATGAGTCAATTTTTTTTCGGAGCACCCTGAATACGAAATAAGGCCTGAATCTGAAATATTTTATTCAAATGTAAATTCGCATAAATTTTTTTCCGAAAATTTTTGAAAAATTCGAACATTGTTAACACTGAATTATGATCTTTATCTGTTACGTACTTCATGGGTCTTCTACGTAGGTTTCAGGAGATTGTTATTCAAATTAAACCGTCCTACAGTCACGAATAGAAATCAGCATGATAGAAACGTCCCTTAGAAAGCAATGTTAAAGGTACTAAGGAGACTGTGCAGAATGTCCTAAATTTCTACCATGGCACCAATTTTTACGAGGCTGATTCGATGAAATTTACTTTACTATATTACAAATGTTTCAGTTTCAATCAAGGTGAAGTTTCGTTGCAAATAAACATGATAACGCTTACTTTCAGTACAACTCAGGTAGAGTGGGTAAAAAAATAAAAAAATAAATAAATTTTAAAAAAAGTATTACCCTGAATAACTTTAGTTCTAATGATCGGATTTGTACTAAGTGTCAATCTTAATGGTTTCTGGGGGTGCCTTCAAATATACTAATTAATTAGTGCTAACTATTAATTAAATTACGAAATCAGACACAAAAACGCACTTCCTCTGAATAAATATAAATACATATATATTTCCTTGATGACATATTTCAATTCCTGACCCTCAAAATCGAGGAGATTTACAAATTTTCAAAAAGATTGGATCATAAATTGGGGGATTACTTAGTTATATTACTTAGTTTGGCGATAGTTCCAAAAAACAGCCGAGCAAGTCGCGGCAGCAAATGAATATTTTTAAGATAACCCAAAATCTAATTCTAAAGAGGAATACCTAATGTTACTCCTTTGCTAAGCAACCAAGTACAGAATATAAAAAAAAATTGAAATAATGTTCCGTGATTGCTCGGAGAAGTTTATTTATTAATAGTTAATAGAAAATGTTTCGAAATTTCTAGGCAATAGACAATTTTTAGCTGATTTCTGACCAAAAAGCAAAGATCCCTTTGGAAAAAAAAAATTTGAATCGATTTATAAATTATTTATGATTTTCTGAGCTTTTAGAATTTGAATACATGAACTTTTATCAGACATTATTTGGGTTTTTTATGCTGTTTTTACTTCATGTATACGAGGATTTCATGCTAAAGTCAAATTTACATAACTTATTAAAATTATATACACAGTTTCAGAGATAATTATGTTTACAACTTTGATCGAATCTTCTAAACAAGAAAAAAAAAAGAATACAAAAAAAGAAACAAAAAAAAAAGAAAAAAAATGTAGATTGCATAGTAATTGTAATGCACATTCACAACGTTTTATATAATTTACGATATTCCTTTTTCTAAAACTGAAGGAATTTCTGAATGTTAAGTGGCATTTTAAAAACATTAAAATATGTTATATTTAAGAATAATAAATTGAAATGATATGTTCCATATTGTTTGATTTCTTGGTTAAAAATTCGCTTCATTCTGCCAGATATTTAGGTTACATGGTTTTTGCTTTGCATAAAGATGATTTAAAAATATCATCCTGATGTTTCAATACATTCTGAAACTTATAACTAACTTATACTTAACTGAAATGCATATGTAACTTAAACTTATACTTAAGTAAAATGCATATGTTAACTTTTACGAGCATAAAATCCTTATCAAAGTAATGATCAAGACCCAAATATAGTCAAGACTTAACATGATAATTGATGACGAAAACTTCAATGGTTTCAAAAAATATGAATAGGGAAATAAAAGTTGACATGTTTCGAGCACTTAAATCTAAGTGCCCATTCTCAAGACTGGTTAGGCGTGAATGACTTGTGACGCTAATTATTGAACGCTCAAAACATTTCTACTTTTACTATCATCTTTATTTTTTATATCAATGAAGTTTTTATCTTTTCGATTCAGTTTCTTGACATTATCCATTTCATAACCCAGTATATTAAATAACTTCAAGCGATATTAAAATATGTTTTACGTAGGTTCTTAGAATAAAAATAATTAGTTACTACATTTACTGGTAGTCTTAATAAAATTTTATAAAAACGTAAAAAAATTTCCGTTTACAATTGAAATATTTAAAAGTCGAATATGAAAATGGATTGTCCCCTAGCACCAGGTATCAAAATTAAATAGTTAAAAGGATAGTTAGAATTGCTAAATAGGTTAACTCGGTATTGGAGCATATGTTATTTGAAATATTTACTTCTAACACTTTTCCAAACTGATATATGTCGGTCATTAATTACATCTGCTTAAATGTTCTGGAGAAAAGGTTTTAATATTTACTTTTCTAACTACACATTTTTTATTAATTCATTAACGGTAACAAAAATTATCCACAAAATTTTGCAATCGTATTCCTCATCGCCCTAAAGCAAATGTTCGAAATTCATTAAAAGTTTCTGAATAAGAATAATACTTTTTTTTATAAGGTATTTTTGGCGTTGACACCATACACAATCTTTTGTTAATATACAAAATTATAATTCAGAAGAAAAATAAATTAATAATGCAATATACATTGTTCTTATTAATATTGTTTCATTATTCGATAATTGTAGAAAAATAATGAAAGACTAGCAATAAACTTATTATCTTTTGTCTCCTTCTTTAACGTTTTACCCTTAAGGGGAAAAAAAGATTCCTAACAAAGAAAATCCTATTTTTTGTAAAACATTCTAGACGCTCATGCAAAACTTAATAGATAACATATCCTCTTCAGAAACAAAAAGATTAATGTTAAAATTCGTGAAGGACTTGAGCGCCGGCCTGATACAAGTAGCCTGATAAGCAGCTGAAAAGAGTGCGTCCACCTCTTGATGAAGTAGAACGATAATACAGAAAACGAGCGGATCTCACAACCCCTTTATTACCCAGATTATAACTCTTATACATCACCAAAGTAATTATTAGATGAGGGTGTTGCATGGTGCAAGCGCTTAGAGCATTTTGTTCTCTATTCCATCTGGTAGGGTTCCTTTTTTAGTTTTTTCTTTTCTGTGCCGCAAAGTTTTTTTTGTTTCGTTTCAGACAGAATTTTCGTTAACTTTAAGTAAATTGTATATGTGGTGTATTTGTTTGATTGTTTACTAATTTTTTTTTTATTCTTATCTTCAACATCAGAGTGCATTTTAATCCTTAATCGAAATTTTTGTTCAAACAAAAGGACCAATCAAAAAATAAAAATTTTATAATAATTGTGTTGATGTATTGAAAGATATAACAAAATCTAAAACTGATTGTGTACATATGAGCAAAAAGGTTCAAAGGAAATTTAAAACAATTTCGGTGAATTATTATTTATTTTTTTCTGGTTAAGTCTAAATATAATAATAAATAAATTTCGTTTACAAAAATTTTTGTGATAAAAAAAATTAATTCCCTTCATTTATTAATTTAGTAATTGCATGTCCATTCTTCGAACGAAGTAAAAAAATCATAAATAATAATTAAATCATAAATAATAATTAAATTAAATTAAGCAATCAAACACAAAACCGAAAGTTATAAATCGAGAAAATAAGCAAAAAACCTCTAATAATTTTGTTTATTATTTCCTATTGTTTATGTTTTAATCCATGGCTTTATTTTATATGATTAAAAAATAAAGTTGAACTCACCGAAAAAAGGAGTGTTAACTATATACTCAATATCATTCGACACCGAAAATGATGATATTCATCACGACTAAAGCATGGCAATTGTGATTAACTAGAATCAAGTATTTCCCCAGGAATCGGCACTTTAGTACATAACTTCTTTCTTATTTCCATTACCAATCATTTTATGTTATTTAGATTAATAGATACACGTGTCAAAAGTGCATCTTTTCACATAATAATATCTTGTTTTCCGAAAGTTTTCAAATTACTGATTTGATGAGGTCACCACAAGTTGATTTTTCCTATGCTTTTCAGATTCCCGACATAATCAATAAAAGACAAATAATAATTAAAGAATGTTCAATAAACCCGAAACCCGTTTCTGATCAATTGGAATTGTAAAATGGCAACATCTCGTTGATGTTATCTTTTAAAAAAAGGAAAGGAACATAATCGTCTTTTAACAGCTCGCAATTATAAACTAAGGAGAAAAATTCGTTTTTCGCACGTTTCTCCTGAGTGAAATGATTCAATTTTTTAAAGAATTTTTAAAATTTGGGGGGCTGCTTAAATTGTCCTTAACTTTTTTAAACAATACATACGCTTAAGGTTTGATAACTCTTAACTATTAAACAGTTTTAGGGTTCAACTAGTCTTTTTTTTTTTTTTTTTTTTTTTTTTTTTTTTTTTTTNTTTTTTTTAATTAGTATATACTAGAATATGAAGTCTCGTTTGTAATTCAAAAAATTTTTCCGCTCTAAATAAGTGAAAATAAAAGATAAATGATCTCATCCGTACTTCGAATTTTACATTTTAATCTCTACTTCATGAAATTTAATAATTCCTAAGGAATTCTTGCTTCAACTTTTCTCGAAAAAAATCTGTGTAATCTTTGCGTTGTATATTACATAGTCAAAAATAATTCTCAAGAAAATATTCTAAAAAAATAATTTTAAATAAATAATCTCCAATAATTAATTTCTAATAATAATTTTCGAGATGAGATGATTTTGAAATAATTTTCTGGTGAATTAGTAAAAGTTTCCAGAAATACTTGGTGATTGGATGTCAAATCGTTTTAATAAGTCGTAGAAACAACTTTTTCTTTAAGTTAATAGAAACGTTTACATTCAACTTGCACTTAAACTTCAAAATACTACTCTGAAAGTCGTAAATCTAGTTATGCTTCCATAAAATAGTCAATTATATTTATATCCCGTTACGAATATGTTAAGTTTGAGTGAAATCTTGTAAAATTGAAGAATTTTAAAGTCTGAGGTTAAAAAAAAGAGGAATCTAAATCATTTTGAATAAATTAAATTTCGCCTTTTGATATTTGGGAAATAGAAAAAGAAAATTGATGAATCTAATAAAATAATTAACATATTTAGGAGTGTTAAAAAATTAAAACAATTACATTTTTATAGGATTCGAAAAATGAAAATTTTTTTTTTCTTGCGTAGGCTTACACTGTTATGCACATACAAGTTTTAAGTTGGTTACCATAAATTTAAAGAAAAATAATAATAGATAACTAAAATAAAATTGAATTGTAATCATAAAACTCAAAAATAATCCCTGGTGAATTTCTTTAGTTGAAATTATTTTATTTAACTTCATTAGGAAAGGTCTTGAGGTCTCATAAATCAATTTTAAGCCTGAATCTTTTTTAAATTGATGTTTATATGTGAAATTGAAAGAAAAATATTTGATTAGTGACCCCAGGACTTCTGTATTTTCTAAAAGAAAAAAAAAAAAAAAAATCCACGAATTTTTTTCAAGATTTTTTACGTGATAGATTTAAAGTTAGCGACACTTCTTCAGAAAATATTAATCCCTCCCGTAATGAAACGGTTTTACGTACCACACTCTTCTATTTTATATGAAATAGAAAAAATTATCGGTGTCATTTTTTTCACTAAATATATGTGCTAAGTACGACCCTCATAAGAAAAGATTAGAGATCAAACATAATCATACTTGAAATGGTTTCTCCAGTTTTCTCGCTTAATGTCTTTAAAATTGTTAGTTCTTTCTAGGAAAAAAACTGAAGGGGTGACTAATTGCCCTAATTTGTGACGAAACTAAAAATTTTAATTTGCAAAATATTTTAACACTTAGCGAAAATTTAATTTTCTAACGTGAAAGTTTTGAAAACCTTTCTCTATTTTCACGTTAAATGAGGGGGGGGGGTAGAAAAATATTATAATAATAATTAAAATTGGAGATGAATGATAAAGAATATTTTTATCAATAGATGGCGGCATATCATATAACTTACTAAATCTATTCTTAGAATAAGTCACCTCATTAAATAAAAGACATATGATAAGCCTTTTACTGAATTTTGTTATTAAACACTAGTTTTCTTTAAAAATAATAGTTGCATTGTTCATACATTATGAATTATTGAATATTTCTCTTTTTTATTTAAAAAAAAATTAATTAATAAATGCTTCTAGATAATGAAAGAACTTTTGTTCTCGACAGATGGCAGCACGTTTATGGTTATTTAAAATAAATTCTAGGATCTGAAAATTTCTTACTCCTTCGTTCAAAAAAATTATACAATTTAATTTTAGTCAAAATAATTTTTTTTAAATTGAGTTACTTTAGTAGTTTTGTCACTAGTTATCAAAGTAATTTTATTATCAATTTGGTCCATCTCGAATTTTAAACGAATTGGGAAGAATCTTATTCGAATTTTATATTTGAAAATAATTTTTTATTCATTATTTTCAATGACAGATTCATAGTTCCTCAGTTCATAAAACAGTTAAAAATTCATTATATAAAGTATGTTATTATAAAGTAGTATTGGCTTTTAAATTAAAATTTCTGCTACTATGGCACGGGTTCCGTAGTGTAGTGGTTATCACGTTTGCTTTACACGCAAAAGGTCCCCAGTTCGATCCTGGGCGGAACCAAGAAATACTTTTTTAATTACTGTCACACAATTCTATATACTCTTTAAGAGTCTTAGATTTTAATTTTAAAAATTACTTTTCACTTTAAAAATATTAAAATATCATTAAGTGCATTCTTTAAATAAACAATTTTGCAAATAGTTTACAATTAAAACTCATTCATAATATCTGTATACATTTAAAAGGAATTTTTAAAAGTTTAATGCTTAACTTTCGTTTTTCCACAAAATGTATTAAAGCATTAAGACATTTTTAAGGTTATAAATTTTTGTACAACACCAGATTACGTTGTGCATAATTTAAAATCTACTTTCCATACCGGCAATATTCAAGTATTAATTTTTGAAGACATTTCAGGTGAAAATGCCTTAAGGACTGTTGTAGTGGTGATGAATTAAGTATTGGCGGACTAATGCTTAGACACAATTGTTTAAAAAATATTAGTTAATAAAAATTATGCTTAACGTGTCAACTGTTAGGATATTACGAAAACTTACATACAGCCTGTGAATGTAAGTTGCGAGACGTTCTAACACCAGATCTGGTACAAAAAACATAAGAATAAAACTAAACATTTCAAATGTGTTCTACAATGAGCATATGTGTAAAAACATATTTTGGAATATTAGATTTCTTCAAAGCATCTTATTTAAATCCATGACATATTTTTGTACTTAATTCATTTAATTGTAAGTTTAAAAAAATATAAAAGATTTCAGAAAGGACGGTTTTAAAAAGAAGTTTTTATTAATTAGTAAAGAAAAAAATATTCTATATTACGTTTGAAGCAAAAAATATTAGTGTATTTGAATTAATAAAAGAAACAACTATTTTTTTCAATACTGAGCACATAACTTAAAACACAAAATGAAAATAGTTAATAACTGTAAAATAAAGATAGAAAATAGCAAAATAAATTACCTGTGTTGTACTAAAAATATTCCATGAGAAAAATGGTGTATCTGTGCAGACAACTTTTTTCGAAAATTCATGCGTATTTATTTCCCCCTAAGCACTAAGTTTTATTTTACTGCATCACTGTTCTGCATTCTAAGATTATCCATCATTTCAGAAATTTTTTGCGAAGAAACTTCCATACATCAATTTAATGAATGTTATTTTTTTAAAAGTTCGTATGAGATCGATTAATAAAAATGTCAGTGATTGCAATAATGCCAACCTGAAACTTTAAATTATCATAGCAGACGATTTGTTAAATAAGAGTGGCAGACTTCATTTCACTGTGGAGATAAAAAATATTTTATAGTACGATTTATTTAATAAGCATAGATTGATATATAAGGTCTTCGACGGCGTCAAAAAAAATCGTCAACTTTGGAGTTCAATTGGCAGAATAATTTTATGGTCAATCCAAAACAGTTAGTTGTCTGCTATTTCTAAACAAGCCTCTATTTAAATTTTTCAGATAATTTTTCTAGAATAATGTGTAGTTAATAAACTTGCGATTTAAAAAGTCAACTAGTTGCTATGCATAATATTTTTAGTTTTCTATTTTTTTCTGAAAGTCTCACAATTTTGCCAATTTTTTTTCCTTCATTAAAAAGTTCACTAAATATTGTTTTCCTAGTATCGTTAATAATTTTTTTTATCTTATTGCTTTATATTATAGACAAGGAGAAAGGAAGCAAGAACATTATTACTTTTTTTCTAAACCCTCAAAATAATACACATAACAGTAAAGGAATAAAGTAACATTTCACCTATGTAAGGGTATACAGTTTTATTAGAAGGGTATACAGTTTTACTAGCTGCTTTTGGCGACTAACTTGGTCAGCTTTCAAAATTATCATGTACAACATACAATCTTTAATGGTTACCAAGCCGAATGCATAGCACAACTAAACATTCTAATTCGTTAACCCCTTTTTCAAACGAAATACCTTAATTAGCTTTAAAAATATATCAACCCAATTATTTCATATTCTAGCTGTCTTCCGCTCCTTTTTTGGGCAGAAATACCTTGATTTTTATGTTAAATATTTTCAAACGATTATTGTCGAAGTATTGAACTTTAGTAAAAATTTTAAATCTGTCTGGCAGCTACTTAATCACGATAAGTAGGAGTTCGAGATATTTCAGCACAGAAGGTACCATAAGTATTAAAATTATTATACATCTCTGTAGTTATACAGTAGAAATCTCATCCTAATGCTCCATTACCTGCTGTACTATTTCCTCACGCACCTCTCGATCCATAACTTGAGTATCGTATATATTTATATATACTATTGCTCGAAAAAAGCAAGCTTCGTCATCAATAATTAGTAGACAGTATGGCCCCTGAGAGCACCGTTTATGAAAATTTCTACAGCTATTTCAAAAAGGATAAAAAAAAATCTACAATTACTTTGTAACTAAGGTTTTATTTCTATAAAAATACGAAATTATTTTAAATATACACTTAGCATATAATTATTCAATGCTATTTAAATTACGACTTAAGAAAATTCAACAAAACTAATCGAAATAAATGCTTTATGTATAACTAATTATTTAACAGTACTTAAATTATTACTTAGGACAGTGTTTGAGTTTTATGTACCAAACTTATGAGTTTTGTGTACCCTTTCTAAATTTTTCGAAACGCTGTGTATGTACCACTAATAAAAAAAATAATGTATTTTTTACTATGAAAAAATTGCACAAAAGTTAAAAATCACAACTGGCTGTTGACACCACTAATTATCAACTGTTAACTCTGCAGAAAGTAGCCAATATAAAAATACGTAATCGCAAATTTTCATGGGTAGCTTTGTTTTTAAATAAAATTTTTTGAAATTTTCGTTTGTTATTAGATATTTCGCATAAGGACGCGTACCCCTGCGAAGCGGTTCCCATACCCCTGGGGGTACGCATACCACACTTTGGGAAACATTGACTTCGGACATTATTGTGTTGTAAATAGATAGAATAATACCAGAGTTTATGGTGCCACATGCGAGAAATATATATGTAGATTATTAAACAATATTTGTTTGTTTGTTTGTTTTATGTAACACTAGAGCAGCACAATGGGTTATCGGCAATGGTCTGGGAAACATCCCAGCGGATGATCCGAAGACATGTCATCACACTTTGATCCTCTGCAAAGGGAATGCCTGAGCACTAAGTCAAGCACTTCACGATAGAACAGCTTAACGAGTGCCGATACCCCAAAATGAACATAGCCAGTGATTCTTGACTTCTGTGTTCTATTGGGAACCGTGTCCTAACAATCTGACCACTGCAGGACTTAAACAATATCGATGGATTGATTAACAAAACCATTTTATTTTGTTAACGATGTTCTAAATAGCAAAAGTAGATAATAGCTTTAATTATTTAATGATTAAATTACAGTTTGTAACTATAATATAAATATGCTTGTAAATATAAAATGATAATAAATGTTGCTATATAAAATTGTTTCAATTATTTATTTTAAAAGATACTATGCATTAAATTTGATTTTTTAGAATGATTCAAAAAAAATTAATTTATGTATTATAAATAATTATTAATATAAAATAATTATTAATATAAAATAATAATATAATAATTATAGTTATTTATTTCAAGATTCTATGTCTGAAATAATATAGTCTCTGAACTTGCTACTGTTTAGCAAATACCGATTTTTAATCAATATGTTTTCTGTAAAATATAGATTGATAAAATTATGAATTTTTTTTTAAAACATCTTTCAGATAAAAAATAATAAAGAAAGAAAGATAACGGACGAAGTGCAGCTTTTTTTCTTATATTGTTATTTAAAAGCTAAGTTTGGACAAATTACATAAAATAATTTTTAAAATTTTATTCTTTTTTTTCTTCTTTTCTTTGAGTACTTTCTTTGTGATGAAGGCATTTTTTTAGAAATAGAATGTTTTCACATAAAGTGATGGAAAGGTGCAAGCACTAAAAATTGTATTGGAACAATTATTGGTTTTGCATCATTAATTTGAAAGAGTTGTTCTGTTATCTGATATAAATGATGCAATTTAAGCAATTGTCTCTCGACTCCTATGCTAACTGGAATTATCAAGTTTCGACTGTCAATACAAAGTCTACTGAAGAAAAACCGACAATTAAATTACAATGGATGCATGAACACAGTGGTAAAAAAAATGAAAAGATTCCTTGTGAGAAAAGATGTGACGTTGCTACTGCAACAAACAAAACCAAATATGCAATTTCATTCAGCAAAACCATACATTTTTAAGTATTAGGAGGCTTCACCCACTGTTCACACTGCACAACAACTTCCATGAGTGCTTCACATATCACATTCACACATCATTGTTTTCCCCATAATATCAATATTTGCTACAAATAAAGTTCTAGTAATTAAGTAATAAAAATTTCGTTAATAAAATTTTTTAACAAAATATTTGCCCATTCCAATTTTTATTTCAAATCGTTCATATTTTACTACCAATGATGATAGTTTTTGTCAGAATTCAAACTTAATTTCTTCATTAATTGCAGCTTGAATTTCTGTATCAATTTTTTAAAAAAAAAAAAAAAATGTATNGCATTAAAAACCTTTTTTTCTATATTGTTTTAGTTGTTTCGATTTTAAATTTTGTTACTGAATAAAATAAGTCAAATTAGAACGTTGTTTGAGTAAAGTAATTATTTTACAGAAATTATTTGTTAACATTTTAGTATATTTCAATGCATTTATCAATTTAAAAAAAAAAAAAAAATTGAGATGCATGCTTAAATGTTAAATTGGCTTAAGTTACAGATCAATTTTTTATGTATAATTTCATTCTGCAAAAAAAAAAAAAAAAAAAAAAAACATTCGCGACACTCAACACATTTTAGTTAGTACACATAACTATCAAAAAAATTTTTCTTAAATAACATGAAAAATAACAGTTGTATTAAATTTTTGCAATTTTATAACAACCCATTCTTTCTTTTACTTTTAACTTCATCAAAGAGCGAGCTTATATAAAATAAAATCTTCAGAGATTAATTTTTTTACTAGCGACAAAAGATGTATGATCATTGTTTAAAGTAAAACACGTGAAAAAAACAGAGAAAGAAAACACTTTAAATTGCAATAACTTTTAAACAAATTTCTTCAATCTAAAATTTCACAGAATTTATGAAATTTATACATTTTTTTCTTCTTTTTATGAATTAGAATGTCAAGATAGAAACACACAATATGAGAAAATTGATTTTAAGTCCCCTGGGATAGTAAATGCCTTTGAGAAACATTTAAGCAATTTTGAAAAAAACAACAACAGGATATTTGAAATATATGTATTTAATTCCTCTCCAAATTGATTTTGATACTGTCTCATATAATCTTCGAATGAACTATCGGACTTACAATAAAAATGAATTTTTCAAACATTAGAATCAAAAATCAATTTTTAGAACACTTACAAAACAAATTTTAAAAAAATTAAAATTGGGAAAATAGGCATTTAATGAATAATACAAAAAGTAACAAATTATAAATTGAGCTAAAAGATAGCATCTTTTGGTTCAATTTACTATTTACTGCTGCAAATCTTTTTATTCCCAAAAATTAGATCATGAGCATCTTTATTTGATTAAAACATTCAACATCAGAAGTAATTTGAAAATATCAGCATATTAATATTGCCTTAATTAAGTGAAAGAAAAGATAAACAAACATAGAACACTAATTAAAGTAAACAAAGTAAATATTTCATTTTATTTATTAATTTATGCGTTTACTTTAACTATTTTTTTATATGTAGTCGCACATTTTAAATTGCTTCATAATAATGATGTATTCTAGATTAAATTTACACGGTATCTATTGTAATATTGATAGGTACATAAAGATGAATATTTAATACATGATGAATAATGTATGCATTGATAAACATAAAAAAAGTTTTAAAAATAAATTAGTTTTAAATTTGAATATTTTCTTATATACGTGTATATACATATTTTTTTGTTGGGGGGAGGGTAAAGTCTATTTTTTAAATAGCCTACAATGTCTTTTGGTTGGTCAGATCAAAATAAGAAAGTACAAAATCGCACAAAACTTAGCAAATACTAAATAATAACACACTCTTTGGGTTATCAATGAGTATTAGTGAGAGAGAATTAAAGGAAAGGTATGAAAAATGTAAGATCAATAAAAATATCAGAAATAAAAAAAAAATGAGAGTTTATTTATAAATAAAATTACAAATTTAAAAGAAAAATGTGTAATGATTCTTTCATGATTATCTACATTTGAATTTTGATGTAAACAGCAGATTGAAGTTAGTCCATATTATCTTTCCAGCCATAGTAGTCTACTGAAAGTAAAAATTAACTGAATAAGTGATACTTTAAAAACTTCAATGACCATTAAAATTCTTTCAGATTTAAAGGGCTCATTTTGCACATTAAAAGAAAAAAAAACTTTTACATATGCTTGTACTTGAATTGCTAAGTTTAAATCAGAAATCAAACTGCTTAAAAAATTTTTTTGTTCATAAGTCTCATCATGCAGGCCCTGAAATAAAGTATCAATGAAATTCGATAAATCAATAAATTCATTTCCAGTTCAATGAATTTTAATTATTTTTGTTGGCATGTCGCACTTCCTTTATAAGAACAAGAGATGAAGGCAAAAATAAATGATTTAAAACAAATAAAGAAAGCCTGTTGGTTGTTGATTTGTCACCAAACAAGTCTGAAGAAACATTGAAATTTATTTTTCAATTATTTTTAAACAGTCAATTGCTAAACATTATCAATCAGTAAACAGAAATAAAAAAATGCATTTTTCAAAGAGTAGTGATATGATTGAAAAAAATCTTCTAAGAAAAAATCGAACATAGGTTTTTATTTCTAATTCTACTAATGATAATAAGATTGATTTTTAATAATTAGAGTTATTGAAAACTTTATTTTATTTTATTTACTTACTTTTGTCCCTTTTCAAGTTTGAAGCATTGAAATTTGACTAATTTATTTTATAACCGTCGTTGAACAGCCAACCATATTTTTAGTTTAGGGCTACCAATGTTCAACTCCATAGCTTTTTAATTTTGATCCCAGAAGACAAGTGAAGTTCAGGATCAAGTATACTAAGAAAAATTTGCCTTTGTAGAGGACTTTTTGATGAAACTAACCGGCATTTGAGTTACATAAAGACAGAAACCATGAAAAACTCCAATGGTTAGCCTGACAACAAGGGGACTCTAACCCATGATTTGTCTACCACTGAGAATATTTTAAGTAAGTACTGTGGGCAGTGCTATCGGGGTGCAGAAGTCATATCAATCAGCCACCGCTGGGATTCTAATCCGGTTCACTTCACTGTAAGGCGAAACTCTATCTTCTGAGCCACCACGGCTCAGCGTTTGACTATTTTATATTATAATCTTTTTTTGAACAGCCTGTCCAAATTTGAGAAGGTTTGACAATTGTATATAGAAGTCAACATTAGTAATAAATGAAAATTAACATCTTCATTTCTTAATCATAAAAACACAAGTATTTTTATATGCCAATGTCATTTACAGCCAAAATATGAACTTTTATGAACTCTTTTCAATGCTATGCCTTGTTTTAGAATAAATATTGCATGCAGTTGACAATTTGTTACAAAATTGAGAAGTTAAAATATGATTTTTACAACAAATAAAAACAGAAATTTTAAACTGACACTAAAACAAATAAGAAGTTTATAATTTATAAAACAGTTACCTTTCTGAAATGCGTTTGTGTGTAGTTTTTTATAAAAATACAAAAAATTTAACACACTAGAAAAACCATTTTCAACAAAAATATAACTACTCAATAATTCACTAAAATTTTTATAGCAGTCTTTAAGCTGTTAAATGAAAAAATAATTTTAAATAAAAATCATTTAGATCAAAATTGAAACTACAACAAAACTCAATGCTTTAGTTAAATGTTTTGCTATGTTGGGAAGAGAAAAGTATGTTAAAACTGTCCGCACATTTAAACATCCTTAACCTATTTATTTCAATCAATATTGTTAAACAAATATTTATAATATAGATATTTATAATATTTCTAACATGGATAGTTCTGCTAAAGCAACAAACTAAGTCAAGACCAGTTATTTTTCTCAGCTATAGAAAGATAAACATTATTTATATCAAGATATGTAAAAATATATAGCATCAATATAAAGGCAAAAATTTTTAATCATGTAGCTGAAAAATATTTTGCACTATTATTTTAATTTTGCACGAAATATTTAACAGAAAGTGGCAGGTTGAATTATTTTATTCCTTTTATTTAGATACCAATTGGCCCTGTTTTTTAGTCTTTTCTGTTTACGAAAAGGTTACACTAATAACATAGGCTAGTGTTATAAATTCAAAATAATTGCTATGACAAAGTAATATTTTATAATCTATAATAACTTTTCAAATTGATATTCATTTGAACTTAACATAATTATAATATTATATGTATAAAAAGAATAAATTTGTTGCCTTTGCTTTATACTTATCCAGTTAAAAAGAAAGAAGTGATAGAAGTTTGATTTAAGCAACTGTGACTTACCATATCTTCATGGTACATTTTAAAATCATTAAGCCTTTTTATACCATTTTCATCATTTTTAACTTGAAAGAAATGTCTCAGTTCCTCAATACAAGCTTGAGCATTAAGTAATGTTTCAACTTTTGGTTCAGTTGGTTTCAATCAATAGGTTTACCATCCCTAACACATCCCCATCACTTGATAAGAAATTTGACAATACCTTTCTGAAGGTAAGTCTCAAGTGATGCATAGAAAAAAAGAACAAGGCAATATCTACCTGTAAGACACTATGCTCTAAGGAGTTATTATACTCACAATCGATTATTTGTCATGCATGAGTCAAAATATACGCTTGATTTATATGAATACCTCTTTCACTAACTAACTTTTTTTTAACTCAGCTGTGTAATGAATGTCTAGGGGTCAAATTGATTAAAAGCAAAAGTAATTTTAAGTGGGGAAGGGATATTGAGAGCATTTTAATGAGTCATTTCCACCTGTGGGATCTCATAATCTATGTCTCATAATAATGGGGTCTCATAACCATTTTCTCTCCCTCCTTTGCAAATATAAAATAAGGTGACAGAAGAATGATTGATTCTTTGGAACTGGAATATAGCTATATTTTTAATCATGGATAAGTCAAAAAACTAAATGTTTTCAAAAACAGTGGAAAGAAGCAAATTTATTTTAGTATTTTAAATATAAAGTTTCCTTTTAACGTCGAATTTAAAATAGCGATTAAAAATAACGTTTTGAAGCATAAACGATTGTCCACTTCCAGTTATATTCATAAAAAATTCATGGGGAATTAAAAACATGTCCATAATGAGAGGCATCATTTTTGTAAGAGTGTCCATAACATTAGGTTTTACTGCATCAATAAATAAATATTTTTATTTATTTATTTTTTTAAAGATATCCTACCTGTATCAGATTTGATAATCTAATAATATTACAATAATAAAACACAATATAACATGATAATGATAAAACAAGATTTCATAACATTTATAAATTTTTAGAAGCTTCGGAAATTTTGCAATTTATTTAAATTTACCTATTTTTATTTCTTTATTTATTTTCATTATTCTAGAGTTTTAACTTTATATATAAATGTATTTTCAAAGTACCATTCAAAGAGATCTTGCTTTTCTTCTAACGACATGTAACTTTCAAGGACAAAAAAAGGATAGAATAAAAAATTTTAAAAAATCTCACCTTTTTCCTTTTTGTTGCTATGCTTTGATCTATGAGAAGGTTTATTTTCTGAATTAGAATTTGTACGGTGTTGTCGGGACTTCCCAACTTTCTTAGTTTGCTGATTTACTTTGTCCTTTGATTTTGAACTTAATAAAGGATGTATTTCTGAAAAAGAAATTGCACATGTTCTATAGCAATGCTTTTCAACATTTTTTTGTCTCACAACTCTCTAATAATAATAAATAAAGAAAAAAGGAAAACTTCACAACCTCTTGCCAAAAACTGCTTAGGGATAAAAAATTGGAAGAATTTGTTGAAATTTAAGAGCTTGTAAGTAAGGGCTATCATTTAATATAAATTTACATATTATACCTTACACAAGTTACAGTTAGCCAGTCAAAATGAATACAGAGGATTGATCAAAGAATTTTTTAAATTATTAATTTATTTAATTACATATTAACTTCATTAAAAATGCTTTTCTCCTAGTGTGGCATTAAGAACTAAATAAAGAAATCATCTACCACAGCTTCAAAGCAATTTTGTTTCTTTAATTAAATATACAGTACACTCTCGATTATCCGGTTTGCGGATTATCCATGCTCATTCCGGAGTCACACAAAAAATATAAAGAGAAACATTTTCAAGATTAAAAAAATTTGATTCATGAAGCTATAACACTACCAAATTTTTGGAAAGCAATATTCGTTATTGGATTGCAGCATATGGAACAAATCGTCTACGTTATGGATGATATGGAAAATCGTCTACGTTATCACGATCGTGGAGAAATATGATACCACTTGATGAACAATCCTCTTCAGATGTTCAAGAAAAATATGATAACAGTATTCTCGAACAAGCAAAAGAAATCTAAGGTTTCGAAATTCTTGATGAAGAAAATTTAGAAGATTGGTTTCAAAGTGATGCATGTGAGCCTGACTTACAGTATTTGACTGATGAAGACATTGTTATGTTGTTAAATCAAATAATGATGATAGTAACTGAACATGTAGTAAATGAGCAGAACATGTAGTAAATGAATGAAATACAATTTCTCATTCTGCTGCTCTGTGGAAACTTTATTAGATTATATGGGAGGATTTGATTACGGTGACATTACTGCGGTTCGTAAAATATGTGCATCAATATATGGCGAAGACGCATTACACATTTTTTAATAAGGAAAATTCCTAATTTGATGTTATGCGTGCAAATGTCAGTAATTTTTAGATTTTCTGTACTGATATTGAATTTTTCATTAATAAAAGGAGTTTTCGGATTATCCGTGTTTTGATTGTCCGTGCGACCTGTCCCGGTGATTAACCCGGATAATCGGGAGCGCACTGTAATTAAAAAATAATAAATGTAATGGCCTTTATTTTAAATCAACATGAAATTAATAATTTCAACTAACTAAGTGTAAATAATAATTAAACACAAAGGCAAATTTATATAGAAATAATTTCAACCATTTTGTCGTGGAAAAGGAAATTACGTGGGTAAAAAGAAAATTACAGACAAAGATTTCATAAAACATTTATCAATAAATTGAAATAAATGCTTTAAGCGATTTTGGACAGTATTTGTCTTACATTAGTTAATATTTTACCCCTTAGATATGCTACTGTTTATCAAAGCTACTGTTACTGTTTATCGATATGATACTGTTTTTCATAATAATAAATATATTACTATAACTTATTTTTATCTATCCATAATTTAATGAAAAATCATAATATAAATTACTCATTAGAACCTAAAACTATTAATTCTTTAATATAGTTTCCAAAAAATAATAGTCTCTGATATTCTAACCAAAATTTATTTCAATAAATTATTACATTTAATTTTCCTAGACAAATATTTTAGTAGTTATAGATGCCTATATAAATTTATCGACTTAATAATTATTAATTTTCTATATATATTTATTAACAAATCATAGACAATATAAATTCTTGAAGAAAATTAAAGGTCCATTCTCTTAATTTGTGCACAATTGACTACTGCAGTAGACTAGCATAATAATTAATAGAAATTTTAAAAGATGCATAGTTACCATCTTTTGGTGCATTTTCAAGGATCATATCAACTACTTTAGTACGTTTCTTTTTAGATGCATTTTGATCATTAGTTGACCTTTTAGAAGGAGCATCTTCTGCCTAAAAAATTATAAATCAGATAAAAGTAATTATAAAAAAGCCTTAATTAATTACCATCAATTAAATGATAATGAAATAATTAGAATATATGTAAGCAATGAAATTTAAAAATCACAGTAAAACAAAACACAAATCCACAAAAATGCAAAAAAAAAAAAAAAAAAAAAAAAAAAAAAAAAAAAAAAAAAAAAAANAAAAAAAAAAAAAAAAAAAAAACTGAAATTATTTTGTGGCAAGAAAAAAATAAATAAAAGCAGCAATTTCTATTTAACTAATTAAGTTCAACTACATAAGTTTACAATCGACATAAAAAGTTTAGGAGCAAACTTGCAAACATTTTGACTAGGAAAGAGCAAAATTATACCAAATGCTGATATTTAATGATAAGCGAATGGTTATTAGGGAGAAAAACCACATTTTATCTAAATAAAAAGAGGGAATATTTGAATGATAATTTCATAACAAATATTCCTTCTAGCAAATAAGTTAAATGTAAAAAAGAAAACTGTCACCCACTGTACATATAATTCTATCTTTATTAATTACAAAAATCAAAAATCAATTGTTTCGAACTATGAGTTAACATTTTGTCCTGGATGAGAGAGAAATGAACAAAATGATCAAATATGAAATAAAAAGTTTCTTTGTGGTTAAAAGGCATAACATAAAATAAGCAGTTAAAATTCAGTTCTTTTAAATGATTAACATTTACATTGATAATTTAAATATGATTGCATTTTCCAATTAGTATCAACCAATAACTGCACAGATTTGTTTGAAATTTAATTGCCTTATAATCAAATATAAATTTAATAGATTGTTACAGAACATTCTATACTTATTAAGTTTTTATTTCTATTACTATTTAATTATAACCATAGATAGCAATCTTCATAATCAAAAGTAGAAGCAAAATAACTTCCAAAAGATAAATTAAGTTAAAAGATAAACCAATCGACAAAAAATGAAAATGAAATAAATTATATTTAATCTAAGTCCAAAAATATAATTAATTTCACAAAAAAAAATTTACAGTATGGAAGGAATAAACAAAATACACTTAATCTCAAATATAAAAGGATAAACATGAAAAATTATGTATAAACTGCAAAAAAATGGTTATTTTTCAAATTAACTACTAACTTTTCGTAAACCTCTAAATGACATAAAATATAACAAAATTAATTATACTTTTATGCATATAACCTACATTTACAATCGTATCTACAAAGTTCTAATATAATTTTTTTGAAACAAAAAAATTTTATAGAAATTTACATAATAAGCTTTCATTTCTTGAACTCACAAAAGAAATTAAACACTAGTTGATAGTTTAATGAAAATTAATGGTTTCATATTTTCGTTTGAACTAGGGCAATTCCATATGTGACAGAATGACATTTTGACTTGTAAAATAACAATTAATTGAAGTTTCTATGTATCTAATTTCAAATTAAAAAAAAATTTCTCATGCATATCATTATTATTGGCATAATGCGCTTCATAAACTAAAAAAACAGGATTTTCTATCTTTTTTACTTTTAATTTTACGAACTTTTTATTTGCGTGACGGAATGACATTTTGGCATGCCGCTTAGAACTGGTAGCTTCTGCGAATTTTGCAGCTTTTATTTTTCTGAACTATTTTATACTTTTAGTATAATGTGTAAGCAATGCAAAATGTGAATTTGGAAAATTAACCTCAGGTTGGCTAGCAGTTATTAACATCTATTTGCTGTGACGGAATGACAAAAAGTTTAGTAGAAGAAAACCTTCATTTAAAAAATGTTTTATTAATATGTAAATGATAAATAGAATGTAACAGATAAACAGGATTAATATTTATGTAAGAATTAGTAAAAATTTCAACAGTTTGAAAATTAGGTTGTCTCTGAAGAGGTTTTATATCTAACTTGCCAATGTCACATCTTATCTTCGTTCTCAGGAAATTTATGCATTATTAAAACATGTGAAGGAATGACGTAAAAGAAGTTACTTTTATTTTATATATTCAACTTAAAATATTTAAATTTTGTTCTATATGCATATTTTTATCAAAATATTGCAAAAGAAAGATACATTTCTTTTATTTTATAAGTATTTTTCAAGAAAACAATTTGAGCACAAATGTGACCAATTCACTTGTCAGCCATGTGATTACTTTAGAATGCTGCCAGATTCAAAAAATTTAAAATTATCAAAAATGAAACGGCAATATGTAGACTTTTGCTATTTTTGAACATATTTTTAAAATTAAAATATGCAATTCATAAAAAAAAAAAATTCACTTAAAAGTTGACACTTCCGTGGAATTGCCCACTACTATCAGCATTAGATATAGCCATTCTACTAAAAGAATGGCTTTTCCGCCAAAGTAATAAAAATGAGAAAGCTATGGGTATTAACATTAATTTCACAAATTAATATCAAAAATGAATCCAGAACAAAATAAATATAACATTAAGCATTAAACAGAAAATAAAGGAAGATTACAATGTCAGTAGTGTGGCCCCATCCTTCTTCAGGGTCATCAATTTCTGGTGAGATAGGAAGATAGAGAAGAGCAGCAGTATCAGATGATTCTTCGTCGCTAAATAGATTCATTTTAAGAATAAATTGAATTGTTAACTTCACACTGGCAATATTTAGAATCACAGACATGAATTTATGTTATTAGAAAATTGGAAATCAGGTGGCTTTCATACGAGGTATGAAAGGTAAAATCAATAAAAACTTTAAAAGCAATATATAAGTTTAAAAGATATGCCTTTTAATTAAACAGATGAGATCCTGTATAAATATTAATCTGAATTCTATTCATAAATTTAGAGTTGATTTGGAAAAAAAAAGGGAAAAAAAACTTTTATATTTAATTATAAGATCAAATGGCTTATCATAGTTTGGCTTAACATACTGTGATATTAATATACAGTTAGATACTTCGCTAAAATATGATTTAAAAATATTATTTAAAATTGATATTTTGATAAATAATGATATTATAATTGATACTTAATGAGATATTACACACAAAATTTACAGAAATGTTGCATTTAAAACTGCTAAACCATTTATGTCCATTAATATGATATAAAATACGAACAATAATTCTGAGGACTAAATATTAAGAACAGTCGTAACGATTAGACAAACAACATCATATGATGAGTTTTATATGCATCAGTTATATTACAATTATGCACACCATATAAGTTGTTCAAGAAAAACTTATTATAAAATTTCCTTATATTTAATCTTTCAATCTTGTAACTAATGGTGAGTGGGTTAAAATATTACACAGTTTTAATTGCAAATGTAACAAAAGATTTTTAAATATTAAACTTTGATTATACAGACATTGCCTTGTAATTTAATTTAAAATTTCCAATAATTCTCCAATATTATGATCTCACTCAATGTACATAACAAATAAAAGTAAAACAAAATATATTTATTTTTTAATGAATACTTATCACGAAATTAAAACATATATATATATACTATATATATATATACTATAATAAAAATTCAGTCATTTTAATTAAAAAGCATTACTTTAAAGAATAAAAATTTCAGCAATTAACTTCTTTCCTTAGAGTTCAATTCAAAAAACAAAAAGATAAGAAATTCTTAAATCAAAAAATTGGTAAAGAAGTTTCTTCCAATACATTTTGAAGGGCTTTTAGGTTGAAACAAAATCTACAAAAATTCAAATATTTCAAAAGAAGTTGGTTTAGGTAGGGGAAAATATTATTTAATTACTTCTTAAGCTAGCTTTCAAGTTTAATCAAAACTTTCTTAGCTACACAGACCTTAACCGAAAGAATATTTAAGATCTAAGCTTGTTTTAACTTTATTAAAAATTAATAATAATAAAACTAAATTAAATTTGTTGTTCAAAACTTGTTTGTTTGAAATATATATTATTTATTAAAAAAATACCAACTATAATTAATTAATAATAATACTTTTAATAAATAATTTTTTTTTTCTTATAAAGCAGTGAAACTAAGCACTTGTGTCTAGATTCTTCCTCACATAAAATTTGCATTTGACCATCGAAACCATTCCCATTTTTCCAAAAAGAGTGTAGTTTCAGACGCATTCATCCTTTACATTTTAACATTAAAATTAGATTCACTGGCCTAAGGTTAACTGTTTCACCAACCTAATTTAATGTATTTTATGTTAATTCATATTAAATTAAAATATTATCAGAATCAAATTATCATATTGAAAACAGAATATTTTTAAGAGTAATAATACTGCATTATTTTAAGATATAATGCATCTTTAAAAATATACAAGGGTGATTGTGGCCCAACTCAAAAATCCTGAAAATTTCTTGTGTAAAATCATTCGAAAAATTAATATCTTTATAAATTTAAATCATTGAAATTTTCAAAACATGATATTCTAAATGAATTATATGCAGCATACTTTAAATAAATAATTATGTGTAAGTTTACTTTTATCTCTAATCACATTTATTATTCTATCAGAAAAAATATTAACAAATGAAAGAGATGCCAAGTATAAATTCTAGTTCTAATATTTTTAAACTAAATATACAAGAATTTTTATATATAAATGTGATCGATGATTTCTTGAAACTTCGGGACTTTGGACTTCAGTAAACTTTCGGATCGCGGTAAGCCAAAAGTCCGGCCATCCGGATTTTTTCCAGAGCACAATCACCCCTGAATATAGATACAAAATCTAGAATAGCAGTAGCAACACTTTAAAAATTTGCTGCATTAATATTAAATGTCATTATAATTACAATAAAATCATTAATATCTAAAAATTTAGTCATGTATGTATCAAAGAAAAAAATTCTTATTAGACAAAATCCAAATTCAATTTTTTTCCCTATAAGTATTACAATTTTTGAAAAACATTTTACATAAATAAAACATTTTTATGGGTCAAAACAAACAATGTAATTTCAGCAACATTCTTACAAACTGCTTACCTGCTACAAAAAGCGGCAATTGGCTCTATTGTAACAACATCAACAATTTCATCTTCATCCTGCTTTTCAGCATGAAGTTGTGGACTTTTATCCTCATCTTCAATATCAAATTCACTTTCTCTCTCTTCATACTCAACGTTTTCATCAAGTTCCTTAAAATCAGGGGCAAATGCACTCCAATTTTCCTAATTAAATTATAATTATTATTTAAATGTGCAACTTTTTTTAATACAGTGGAAAGTATCATACCTGGAATCGTGAGAATGTCGATACGTTCGGGAAATAGATTTATTTGGGAAATAGGTTTTTAAGGTAAACAAAGTTCAAAACTTACATTATTCAATAATAATAAATAACTGATAATTAACGTCAGTATTTATTTAATGTTTTGTTGTTAGTTAAATAACATTTAATTAAACAAAACTACAAAATAAATCTCACTAATAAATTATTTTAAAAAAAAGTTTACTCCTCTTTTTCTTATGATTTTCACTTATCAGGAAGAGTTAGCAACGTAAATATTCAGATAAAAAAATTACACTTAAAAAAAAAAATTCAATCCTACTTATTAAGAAGAAGAAGAAAAAATCAAACAAGGAATGAATCTGAGTAGATTTTTTTGATAAAAATATTTAAGATTTCAACAAAAACAAAACTTGTCTGCTGCTGTTTCCTTCCACCATTATATATATTCAGATTTATTAAAATTCATAGTGTATTCCTCTCACAGAAGTTTCTTTTTCATTAAAAGTTTTAGTTTTTTTATCATTTCCAAAAGTGCACTGATTAAAGCAGTATAAATATTATCGATTCTAAATGCAATAAAAAGAAGCAAATATATATATACACAAAAATTTTTTCAGACAGAGCATAAAGGTAGAAAAACTATAATTTTTTTTTCCTTGTAAAAAGGAAAAGACATTTGTTTATTTTGATTGGAAGAGTTTCCTGTAATCGAACCTCTGAATATGAGTTTTATGGTCTCACATTACTTATTTATTTTCTACATAAATAAAAACATAGCTAAGAAGCAATGTTAATTAGCAAAAAATATGCACATTAATTAGAAATAAATGTACTTAACTCATAATTCTTATTTTCGAACAAAAGAATTAGTAAGTTAAGCAGAATTTTGCAAAAGGATATGGATTGAACTGTCATGTGATCACAAAATTTTAACTCTTTGGTACAATATAAATCTAAACAGTTTGAACTAATAAAAAGATACTAACCACTTGAGGTTGAGCCCAAATAGAAACTACACCACTAGATATTGACGCAATTATAGGTCGAACTGGGTGCCACTATAAGGAATTAAAAATAAAAAAAGAAGTTGAATTACAGATTGACAATAACAAAAATATATACATATGCATTAATTTATAAAAACTAGAATGAAATATTAAATGAAATTACGACAGACATGCTTTATTATTCATTAAAATTAGGATTTTTAAAAACAGAAAATATAAAATGTAAAAAAATTATACAGTATTAAGTAAAGTGTACTTACAACAAGCATTTTATAAGCAAAAATACATATATATATATACATAAAAATTTCTCAATTTATTTAAATTAACTAGCAAAATTATAGTAATTACATACTTAAATAAAAAATTTATATTTTAATCAAGTCAACAGTTAATTATTATAATAAAATCAACTTATTTTTTTTAAAATAAAATTAACCAGTTATTAAATCAACTGCAAAAAATTATTGCATAAATTAACAACTATAAATTAACTATATGAAGAATTACATTAAATATTTTACATCCAAAACTTTTCTAGGATTACAACTTAAATAAAAGCTATTTTTTCAATGATCAAATAAAGCTTTATTTATGATAGATAGTAACAGTCAATCATATCATCCACTTTTTATTTATAAACATCCTTATATAACATATGTATGGAGAAAAAAAAGTTTAGAAAAATAAAAGATCAAACTCATTATTAGTGATTTATTTTTTCAACTAGAAAGAAAGAACTTTAGAATCTTCATTAAAGAATGATTGTTAATTTAAAATATGCAATGCTCTCCAAATTATTCAAAACTAGTTTTTATTATCTTAGGTTAAGGAATAAAAAATAAAAAGATATATTTCCCTATGTGGGTTTACTATAACTTCATTAAAGTAATAGCTCTGTTTTAAGATTTTAAAGAATCTAAATATTTTTTTAAAAAAATTTATCATGTTTTTTTTTTCTTGTTTAAATAATTTTGATAAACAAATAGTTAATTTTTCAAAGTACCAGACAAAGTGTTAGAAAATTAAGAAAAAAAAGTTCATAATTAAATTTTTAAAAATTTTTCATGCTATCTTTCAAATACAAGACACAGAACAAGTTAATGACTGATTTAATAAGTCAAAACTTAATGATTGAAAAACTTACAACTACATCCAGAAGTAACTCTCCCTTTGTGCCATGAAGAATTTTCACTAAATTTCCAATACTTTTTTCCCAAATATAGAGAGAATGTTGCCGTGCCGATCCGGCACATATATATTCCCCATCACCAGAAAAACAACATTTTTTCCACATAGTTCTGCAAATTAAAAGAATTAATTACTATTTTAATTTATCAGACAAAAAAATAATGAACTAAAATCTTAATTTTTAGAAAACATACTTGTTCACAAGATCTTGTAATTTCTGCATAGGTTCTGGTTCACCATCTTTACCACAAGCAAGAACTTCTCGACTACCATAAACCCTAATAATTCTATCTGCAGCATTAACAAGAAAATAGCTAAAAAAATATATTTATTAAAATGAAACATTTCCTATTGAATCAGAAGCTAAACATCAAAAGTTAAAAGCAAACATAAAAAATAAATAAATATGAAGACATAATTTTGCTTTGAAACAACAAATTGGCAACTAAAACGGGATTTACTGCATACTGAGGTAAGAAGCTAACTAAACAGATCAACAAAAAAGTATAAAATTCCAATTTACTGACATATAGGAACATAATTCTATAAATTTTTAAGTTTTAAAGATAAGAAAATTTGATTTTCACTTATTTACACTTTAAAAATAATTTATTCTACACGTTAATGTAAATTTAACAATATTTCAAGGTTTTATGCCATATATAGAATTATACTTTTACCAAACCGAAATATTTACCAATTCTGCTACAAATAAAAGTTAGATTTGAATATTCTAAAGCAAGATATTATTATTGCAAACTCAAATTTAGAAACACAAACAGGCTTTACTTTTTATTATTATTTTTTTGAAGAAAATAATTTTTTACTACAAATTAAATATTATTTTTATAATACAATTCCGCATTGCTGTCAATTATTCCCAATTTCCCTGATAATTACAAAATTTTGGAAAAAAATTTCTTCGTTTTTTTTTATTTAGCTCACACGTCGCTTAAATTTAAAATTTCTATCTCGGTAAAAATGTTATTTAGCATTATCGCCAATTATGCTTATCACCTTTTAATTGCCTTGATAAATACCAATATTGAAACAAATCTTTATTTTGAAATGAAACTTGATAAATTTTTCTATTTACCTCATGAAGAACACATGGTCCAAATTTGAGAATAAAAATTGAGAATCTATCTCGGTAAAAATGCGTTATTTAGCATTATTACCAGTTAGGCTACTACCTCAATAAACCATGATAATTACAATTATCAAAATGAAACTTACTTCTTTTTCACTTATCTTATAAAGAATGCATGTTTCAAATTTGAGACTTCCATCTTGATAAAAACGTGTTAATTAGCATCATTGTCAATTTTGGGTCAACTACCCGCTAACTACCCAGATATTATAAGATATAGAAATGAAACTTTTTTAGTTTATTAATCTCATAAAAAACTTATGGTCAGAAAATTTAGCTTTCTAGCTAAATTTTGTATGAAAATTAATGGTGAGCAAGTGAGTGGGGGCTTTGCATTTTATATGTAAAGATGTGGATTGCTGAATAACTAACACTGAATATCCTTTTCAACATATAATCTTTGTTCTGTAGTAATTTCAATAGATAAGACTTCAGAAATAATATTATAAATTTTAATGAACTCATAATAACTTTCTTTATCATTTACTTACTCTCCTCTTCTGGCAAATTCAATAGATTTTATAGAGGTAGTATTTGATGTACCAGTTGTAACTCTAAAAGAAGCCTTCAACTTTAATTCAGGCACAGATAAAGCTAAGATCTGAAAACAAGAAATAACAAATTAATTACATTTAAAGAACATAAACTTTTCACTATCAAATAAAAATTATTTGAATGATAAATAATTGGCAATCAAACACAAACACACTATTTTATATTATTATTATATGATTATTATCATTATTAACATAATTAAGGTTTTTTTTTTTCATTCATGCAAGTTTTTTTAGCTTTTACAAAACTTGCATTACTATTACCTTTTAATCAGGTAATGGATAAATAAAAATCTATGACAACAAAAATTCAATCTATAGTCACAACAGTTAAAGTTACAAGTAAAATAAAATTGATTCCTTAGATCAGTTCTGAATTCTATACACAACTGAAATAAAAGCGAATTAACATAATTCAGAGATTCAACTGAATAGGATAACATTAAAAATTGATAATTAAGAAAATTGACAATTTAGAAAAATTGATGATAAGGAGTTAAAAGACAATCAGTTGAAGTTATATAACAATAAATATCACAAATTTTTAATAGACATTAAAGTTTAAAAATAAATTACCTTTCCTTTAGCATTTCCAGTGTATATATGGTGCCCTTTTCTATCAAATGAAGCTACAATATTCAAATCAGACTGGGAAGGGAAAAAATTAAGATCAATTCATATTTTATCATAACACAGATATTAATTCTCCAAAACACAATTGAACTTCTATTTACAAACTTCCATTTTGCGAATTTCTCTATTTTGCGAATTTTTTCGAGGAACCAAGAACATTTTGGAAATTTCTTCGTAATATAACTTCCAAATAGTGAAGTGAATTTTCCATTTAACGAACTTTTCATTGAGATCCACTTTCCCTAACTTATTTTCAGAACAAATATTTCAATATATTTCAGAACATTTCAAACTTGTTAACGCATTTTATGGGGGAAGTGACCTTGAATTAATTTTCGAATCCACTGCTTTATGTAATGTTTTACTGCTTTCTCTAAAAGTTATTTTAGAGGAAGCAGTAAAATCTTTTTCCCTTTTTGTTTGCATTTGAAACGAAAAACTCAGTCCAAATTAACAGATTTTATCAGTAGCAATTAAACTTAAGAACACATGTGGTAATGTTTAAAATTACTTTTGTAAAAAATGCAGCAATAATTTTAGACATAAATTTAGCTTTTTTTTAAATCAAAAATGTATGTAGCATAATAGTGTAACACTGGATAATGTTTTGCTTTATTCTTGCTTTCCATGCAAATTTCTTTTATGGTTAAGATTTATAAAATAAATAGTAGATACTAGTTTATAAGATAAAGGTGCATCAATTGCTACTTTAATTATGCCTAATGCTTATGAATTTAAAACCTATTTTGTGTTGTTCAAGTATTTTAAAAGGTGATTTATCTATTTAACGAGTTTTCCATATAACGAACTTATTATCAGGAATTAGCGACTTCATTAAATAGAGGTCCGACTGTATAATGTACATTGAAAAATGAATAACATATCACTGAATGACTGCAAACTTTTATAACTATACCATTTATCAAAGAAAACACTTAAAAATATTAGGTTAATGAAATACATATTACATTTACTACAGAAAAATTTCATTAATAAATTCTTATTTGCACATGTAAAAGTTATGTGTTTAGTAAAATCACGTAAAACTTGAAAAATAACAAAAACTTCTATTAGTATTAGCCTTTATTCAAGTTAGTATTAGCCTTTTAATTAATTTCCACTTATAATTTTAATCTATGCTATCTTAATGCCATCTTTATTACTAATTAAGATTTTGGAGGCCACTTTTATTTTAGACTCCATCCTGCTTAAAATGAAAATTAGTATATTGCATGTAAAAAAGAAAGAAAAAAAGGGAAAAGAACAATCATTCCTTAAAGTCAGTTAAGGAACAATAATTATTTATCGTTTGAATAATGGCAGCACTAGGGTTGTCCTAAGAAATGAAATTTTGAATTTCTTCAATGGCACACTTTAAAAAGGTGATATCCTGGAAGTTTCAGCTCTAATAAAAATTATATTTAAAACCCACAAGTAAATGTCAAAATTTAAGAAAAGAAAATTTAGAAAAGTAAAAAATAATTTTAAAAAGTTTAAAAAAAAAAAAAGACAGACAATCATAGATACAACTATGTTAAAAATAGCAAATTTAGTTATCAGAGTAAATTTAATGCTTATTGACTTTCAAAATAAAAAAAATACAGAACCAAAAAGTTAAAGGTTATGAAAGCAAAGATTCTAAAGATCGAAAGAGGTAAGCATAATTTTAGTTTAATATTTGTTCTTAAATGACAGTGTAATTTTAAGGACTCTAATAATAACAATAATACTCTAGCCTAGCAATTAATATTACTGCCATATATGTAGTTTAAGCAGAGAATTTAATACACATCAGAAATTTTAACAGTTACTTTTTTTTTTTAACAAAAATAAACTGAAATCAAGAAAAAGTAAAACACATTTCTGTAAATTGCATGCGTAAAAAAGTTAATAAAAATAAACAAACAAAGATCAGTTTTTTAAAGAATAATTTATCTTTTTTTTTCAATAAAATAAACACATAAGCTTAATATTTAACAACAATGAATACAGCATATTATATTAGGTTCAAATACAAAATTTAGTTTAGGGTGACCCAGGGTAATTCATGATCGCTCTGTTTCTGGGGTAAATAATGATCACCGAAGTTTTATTTTAAAAAAAAAATATTATTTTTAAATTTGAGACATGGACAAGAATGCTTCTACACTTTACTAAAGTATAATTACATTTACTTAATAATAGTTTTTTGTTTAATCTAACAAAATAAGTATCTTTTAAAATGCTTTCTGCATTTTCCCTTTCAAAGATGGGTTTAAAAATTTGCACATTTCTGCAAAGATCCCCCTCCTTCTCTTAATAATAAATATTTTGAGTTACTTTCTTTTTCTTTGATATAAAAATAGTGTAAGCTTTTGTTTAATTGTTTCACATCTACTGTAAACATTATAATTGATTATAGGAAACTATATCAAATGTTGCCCCCTACAGATGGGGTAATTATTGATCACTGGGGTAATTCCTGATCATTGTCATTTCTTCTTATAAATAGTTTAAAAAATAGCTAATAAATAGTTAATTTTCTTTTCTTAAATAACAGTTCATATTTATTAAGTGGAACAACTATAAAATATATTTTAACTATAATCACAAAATTTGTTTTTAACTGTATACAAGACAAATGTGTTCTGATATGCACCATTTCTAGCTTGTCTTACCTTGCTTCTATCTTAATTTTATGTGTGTACATTGTTAGAATAATTTTTAAGTTGATAAATTAACCTAATATAAATATGGTGAGAAATTATTAGCTTAAAAAGGATACTAAGCTTCTAGAAAGCAAAAATAGCATATTTCTTTTAATGATTGAAAATGAAAATTTCAGTGTGAGAGCTGCTGCCAGAGCTGAAGTGTTAATCTTTATTCCTGCTTTTAAATAAAACGTTTTAATAGCTGCTTAAAAATATCTTTTTGGTTTATTTGCTTGATCTTAAAGTCTTATTTGTTAATTACCATTGTATAATTATTTTTAAACAGCCCATTTACTATAAAAACTAGTGATCAGTAATTACCCCAGAAATGATCAAGAGAAGGGGTAATTCCTGATCACTAAAAATTTAAAATCGTTTAAATTCTAATTAGACTTTCAAACAAAAGAAGGTAGCATAGGATTCATCACATATAGCCTCAAACTTCCAGTAAATATTGAAATTCTATCTTGAATAGTTTCTTCACAAAATAGATGTTTGCATTTCTTGATCAGGAATCACCCCAGGTCACCTTATAATTAAAGCAGATTATTACTTTACAAAATTTATAATGAAACTATAATAAAGAATACCTCATCATCTAAAGGTACAATTGAGTGAGTTTCATCCACCTGAACCAATATGGCAGCATGTTTCATAGGGCAAACTAATAACAATTTACTGAAATATAGGAATTCAAACTTTAAAACACATTCAAGAACTTGCTCAGGTACATCAAAGTTTTAAAATTTTCAACTTACTCATTTCTAGGATGAAACTGAACTTTAAGAATTGGTGATTGAAATCTATATCTGTAATCACATTCAGCACTGAGAACGTCCCATATGGATACAGTATTATCCGTTGAGGCACTTAGCAATTTATGGCCAGTTCTACTCCAGCTATGGAAATAAATTTTAAAATGTGTGTAGGAAGCAATTTTTAAAAAGAGTTATTGTGAAAAGATGCACATTATTGCATACTTGTACAAAAACCTTTCTTTTAAAAATTATTTATTTTTTTGGACAGAGCTGAAATTTCTAGTGTCGCAATTAACCAGGCTTCGGAGGGAACACAAAAAAGAGCATGCCAAAAATTTAAAAGGCACAGGATGATGAAAATGAACGGTATTGAACGGTTTCATACCTGCCAACAATAGAGAAATGAAATAACAGAGATTTTACAAGTGACATTTTTATGGCTACAAGTAAAGTTTTGATACATCATGCATAATCATGTAAGTCAAAAAGAGAAATTCAAAATTGGAAATAATATAAGTACTTACATTTACCAAGGTAAAAAATATGTATATAAATCTTAATCTAAAGAAGATTTTTTCAAGCCATTATTTATAATTACTTAAAATATTTTATTTCATTACTGTCATTGAACATTCAACACAATTTTGGGTTTATGACTACCAATGTTCAACTCTGTAATCTTGTAATTTTGAACCCAATCCAAAAGACAAGAAAACTACAAGAAAGTATTAGGCAAAATTTGCTTTTGTGGAGGACTTTTAGATGGAACTAACCCACATTTGTGTTGCATGGAGAGGAAAACCACGAAAAATTACCACTGTAAATTTGACGGCAAGGGAACTCTAACCCGAGATCCGTCTACCACTGAGGATATTTTACATCAGCACTGTGGTGGATGCAAGTTGGATGTGGAATTCACACCGACCAGTCATAGTTGGGATTCGAACCCAGTTCACCTCATTGGAAGGTGAACACTATCTCTTGAACAATCACGGCTCGACTTCGTTAAAAAACAGGTTTGTTAGAATTCAGATTCTTCGTCAAAAAACAGGAGACTTGGCAGGTATGTAGTTAGCAAGAAGCAAGAGTAGCAGCAGGTGAAAGGGGAGAGAGAATAATACGTGTCAATAGGCATGAAAAGAGATGATGAATATGAAAACAAACAAGAAATGTATTTCAAATGAAATATTAACACATTGTCCTATGTAGAGACTCAACTATCAAAGCTCTTACTAACATATATGAATAGTTCTACTCTTATTCGAAAAATGAAATCCATTAAGAAATAATTTTTTAAAAGGTAAGAGCAAATCTAACTCAGAGTTTATTCATTCAAAATTATTCATAACTGAATTAATTAGTCAAAAAATTAGCAAACATTAAGTGACTCAAATGGCAATCTCATAATTTTATAATAATAATATTAAAAATAAAGAAGGATGCTATTATTTCTTACCTTAAGGAACAGACAGGATGGATATGGGCACAGATGATCTTAGCTATTCCACGAGTTAAAAAATCCCACAAAACTATTCGTCCATCATTACAACCTACTGCAAGCAGTGTGCCATGTTTGTTGAAAGCGCATGTTACTGCAAGACTGATGCAATCCAAGGATCCATCAAATTCCTAAAATCAAACAAAATTTCAGCCTTTATAAAATAAAAACATGTTAACCAAAAAAATCAAATTACATTGGAGTTACATTAAAAAATAATGATAAAATAATGAAGATAAATAAATAATGAAGATTAATGAAGATGATAAAAAATAATGAAGATAATGAATTAAAAATAAACTATAATTACAGCAAACATTTTTCGTCAGGGATAAGTGTTTTAAGATTTTTCAGGGGTTAAAAAAAAACTTTTAGCAAAATAGTAAGAGCTAGGGAGCCCCCTCCCCCCCCCCCCAAAAAAAATTATNTTTTTTTTTTTCAAATTTATTAGTTCAAGAAGAACCAGACTTAGGTAAAGGGAAAAACTTTCGGCAAACGCAAAATCTCAATTGAAAAACTTTCTGCACACATCGATCAACTCTTGTAACTAGTTTCAACCCTTTCGTAGCCACCTTATTTTAGCTAAATTTGTATGAAAATCACATATTGTTTTTTTTCCAAATGCTTAATACTTATAGGACTCTATACTGATTCATTCATACCACAGGGATATGTTCAGTAAAACCAAAAAAGTAGAAAATAGAAATTCACACATGTTATGTGTAAAACACTTTTTAAGTAATTAAAAAAACTAACTCAAATTTGAGCAAGAAAAAAGTGTATGCAGGAAGCAGTTACCCACAGAATGTTATCAACATTTTAATAAAAATATTAATGTGATTTACATTATGTGAATATAAATCTCAATGTGAGATTGTGAAATTAAGCGAGTATAAAATATCTACATTTAGTTTAAAAATCATGTGAATATGAATCTCGATATTTGATAATAAAACTGCATTTATACGAATCTCGATGTTTGATTTTAAAATCACAGAAATATGAATCTCGATATTTTATTTTTAAATCAGGTGAATATGAATTCCAATGCATTATTTTTAAGTTACTTAAACAGGAATCACATTAGTAGCTTTCAAATCACTAGAATATAAAATGCAGTATTCGATATAAAATAGTGAAAATACAAAACAGGATCCTAATTCATGTAAATACAATTTTAAATTGTGTTAGTATTGATAGGAAAAAGAGTAAACATTACTGTTTTTTCTCTCATTAATTTGAAAAATACAAACTTTTTTTTGAAGAGGATTTTTTTCCCTTTTTAGCAATAGTAAAAAATTTTCCACGATGGTGAAATTTTCAGCAGAAATTTCCTTTCATTGACAGATGCAAAAGTTGTGACAAGCAGCACTAATCAGAAAAATAAATGGTAAGAAAGAAAAAATCTCCTCAGCAAGGAACTAGTTGATGTAGCAGCAAGACTGTTATGTTAATTTCAACTATCAGTGCTTGCTGAACAGAGCATACATTAGCAATTATAAGTTTCTTACAATTTGTAGCAAGTTTACAAATTAATTTCACATTCCGTGTGTTTTTGAAAAGTAATATAACATGAACAATAAAGATTGAAACAAAACCTTAGGGCCATTCCATGGAGCTGAGTGTGACAGGCATAGACAAATAAGACGTTACATCTATATTTTGAGCAATAAATCAGACATTTTTCAATTATGTTTATCGATACCTGCATTTCAATAATTGAGTAGAGATAAAACTGCAAAAGCTTCCAATTTTCTTTTTTTTTAATTTTATAATCTTGTGATAAGTATGACTCATTTGGGATATGGTTTTCACTTAAGTACAGATTTGTAAAAATTCCCGCAAATGTGAATGTTGCAAAGTTTTATTGGTGGAAATTTATTTTTCTGTTAGAAGACTTTCATATAAAACATAATTATCATGATTTGAATTAATCTTTCAATGCAGAATTTTTTTCTTCTTGCTGTGACGAGTGTGATAAAGATGTGATTAGTGTGACATTTTGCAAGGTTTACAACCTGAGCAGTTATTTCGTAATTATTTATAGAATCACTTGAGAATCGCTTCTTGAGAAACTGCACTATGGCTCACAATGACAAATCAAGCTGTAATACTACTTCACTGTTCCCAATATCATTGTTAACCCATTTAGAATAACTCAATTGAGTGTCTTTCAAAACACAAAGTAGTCCTGTTTCAGCAAGTTTCACAAAAGAATTAATCACTATTCTTTTTAAAAATCCATTTATTTTTTTCTTTCTACTACTTATGTATTTAGTTTTTATATTTATAGTCATATACATTTACAAATATTGAAAAAGAATATAGTAAATGAAACACAGAAAAATTTAAATGATGAAAAATGAGAATAATGAAATTAGAGAAAAATTATGAAAAAGAAAATTGCTTAAAATGAATAAAAACTTCCTTTTTGCTTTGTTCGAAAATGCATGTAGTACAAGAAGTTCGTACAAGTGTAGTACAAGAAATGCATGTAGAATAAAATTCTCTTGTTTTTTTTTTATTATTAAATTTTGATGTGCTGCTTTCTTATTAATGCTTATAGTAGCCTGATTTATGACTCTCACAACTCTCTATTCGTAACTGGGTACTTGCACTTCTAGAAGAAAAGTATCACCTATGACCTCAGCACCAGCTGATCGTTAATAAGAAAAATGGCATGTTAAAGTTGAGTTAAGTAAGAATGTTAATTAATGTAAAGTAAATTAAATACAGTGCTGTATCGCGCATCAAATTTATTGAAATATAGTTCTTTCTTGGATTTATTATTTAGGTATTTTATTGATACTGTGATACACTTTTTGTTTTGTGTACCTGGCAACTTTATTGCATAATTACTTTATATTCCACATGTACTTCTTATGTTCTTCATGCATGCATTTGTGTTAAATAAGAAACATATAGTGAAAGAATTAAAATCTTTGTGAAAGAATCTTTGTGAAGGATTAAAGAATGCATCACTTAAGAGAATTGATATTTGATGGGCTTAGCTCAATTGAAATAGAATGGAAAGACCAGTTGCTAATGTAAACAAATGTCACATTTAAACAACCAATCAGGATCGAGATACCCACACTACCACACTCGCAGGTATCCCATTATGGTGCTGGAGATCAATTAAATTTTTTAAAGTAATTTAAATATATTATAGTACATTTGAAAAATCAAAAAGTATTTAACCTTTCACTTTATTTAGGATATATATAGATATAAAATACTAATTATTTAAAGTGTTGTCACAGCCGTCACAACACTTTGATCATACCCCACACACAAAATATATAAAATATATTTTGCGTGTTATATTTATAAAAAATTGTAAATTGGTTTTTTTTTTAATTATTTCATATTTATTCAGACATGCAAGAATAATTGAGGATAATTATATAATGGTCGTGTAGAAAAACAGAATGCTTACCTCTGGATAATTCTGCCCAAAAGATTCTAAAACAAAAAACCAAAATTTTTAGTATTTTTTTAGTATTAAAAAATTTTAAAGTAAAATAAAATACAAGTTAGCTAGAATTTATAAGAGTACTAAAGAATTGTGTCAGAATTTATTTGTAATTTTCGGAGAAAAAATAACCCTGCGTTTTCCCAGATTTAGAGCAATAATTTTAAAAAATAATGCATGCTCAAAAAATTAACATGCACATAGGCATTTATATCAATATATAATCATTATCATTCTTAGATACTATTTGGTTGGCAAAATAACGATATTCCCACGTCCACATATTAACACCCTTATATATAATAATATGTTACTAATAATATATGTTACCTAAATATGTTACTGAGTTTTAAACAAATGCTGAATGTTGATGAACAAACAGCCTCGGCAATTTCTAGGCATCGGCCCACGAGAAACTCAAAAAAGTATCACAGCAAGGGACCATCTCAAAACATATAACTTATAGCTAACTCCCGGGCAAACATCTACATGTTTGTTTGTGTATTTAAAATTGCTAATTTAAAATCTATTTAGCAACTTGGTGATTGTAGTTAGCGCAACAGATCACAATACAGAAAGATCCCAGTATGAATATGGAAATATCCTGAAATTTATAACAAAAAAATTTATCATAATCTGACAGTTTCCGCCAGCCATTATGGCCTTTGTATTAAACTTGTAAGAAAAAACAGACTTTATGGCTTTTCTTGAAGTACTAATTACCATTTACTATTCCTAAAAATAACCAATAGAATTATAAACAAAACGTTACAGTAATTTTTTAAGCTTTATTTGAAACCTAAAATAAGCTCATCTTTTTTTAATAATTCTAAAATAGTGCAATTATTGAACACAATTAACAAATACAAACCCTTATTTCTTTAAGAAACTCTTATAACTCAAAATGATCTATATAAATTCGTTAACATATGCAAAAACAATGGAATTCCAAGTAAATAATTGCAACTCACATCACTTTATACCTTTTTACTAAAATATAATTGTAGAAAGAAGTAAAAGAAGAAAAAATCATAAATGAAACCGAAATATTTCTACAGTGTTTTAACATTTCAAGCAAATTAACCACTTGAGTATTTGAACAGTAAAAAATTAAATAACAAAACATCTAAATTATAACATAAATAAAACTTAAATAACTGCAACATTCATAAATTTTTGCTCTCAACAAGAAATATAAGGAAAAGTCATGTACCTAAAAGTTCCAGATTCATGCTGACAATTATTATATGTAATGTTATTACAATACTTTTTTCAAATATTATCTATATTGACACATCAATTTAAATAAATATGTGTCTTTTTAAAGAAAGTTACTCATAAATCGGTATGAGAAAAAAATATCAGAAACCTAGTGAAACAATAATTATTATCATTTCACGATTGCATCTTCATTAATTGTCATGATATTCTTAAACTTGTAATCTTAAAGCTTTCCCATATGAAAAGAAATTCATAAACTTTCGAAATTACTTTTGAAACTTAAAAATAAACAAACATTGAGCTTAAACTTATGAGTTACAGTTAAAGTTTGATATTTTTTGGCAATTCAAGTCATGTGACAAGGGATAATTTTCATGGTAGAGAGCGCTAATATCGGTTGCCGAAGGACGTTCGCGGGCAAAGTCGAAATAAAAATTAGGCCAAAACAACGTTCCAAATTAACGATTTNTCTAGACTCCATGGTTCGTGGGCAAAGTCGAAATAAAAATTAGGCCAAAACAACGTTCCAAATTAACGATTTCAGTGAAAATAAAGCATTGAAAACACAGCAGTCTATCTAAAAAAAAAATAATATATGACAGTCTATAATAGTAAAAAAAAAATTGCTGAAACTGAATTTTTGTAAACGATATTTCCTTAATATTTACCATGCTCAAATAATAGAAGATATATTTTATGAACTGTAAAAAGTTTGAGTTTATACTTTTATTTACATTCATGTTTTGATAAAAAAACAAACTATACTAATCTAAGTATGAATAATAATAAATGAAGAAAAATTGAAATTATTTCAGCTTTATTTATTGTTTCGATTTATGTTTTTCAGTTCCGGGCATCATTTTGTAAAGTTTTTCGGAACTGATTTAAGGACTATTTACTTTTTGTTTTCAAACCGTATGAAAAACGAGTATTCAGCTTAGTTAGTTTACAGGGTGATTCTAAAAAGATGGGCAAAATTTTAGGAAGTGATAGTACGCACCCAAGCAAACAATTTTTATCAAAGAATGCATGGTCGAAAACAAAATGCAAATGTGCTGGCGCATTTGGAAAGTTGTTTGATGCAAGCGTGAAAGCTCCATTTCTGTTGCGAGTTACTGCGCTGCGTCTTGTCGCCAAACTTTCGGCCGCTGCAGGGAAAGTTCGTGATATGCCTGGTGTGTTTCAGAATGTTCGCAGCCGCTTCCGGCCACTGTTTTGAACACTTATTGTAATCACATGCCATTAAATTTGCTTGTATAACTTAACTTCATCGATCTTTGTGTGTTTTTGCCTCACACAAGTACATAAACTTTGACGCCCTCTAGCGGTTTTGCGTTTTGTTTTCGACCATGCATTCTTGGATAAAAATTGTTTGCTTGGGTGTGTACTATCACTTCCTAAAATTTTGCCCATCTTTTTAGAATCACCCTGTATAACAGAATCGTGCATAGATGGAAAATTTCTGTGCATTTTTCCCACTGACTCAATGCTAGGAGAATTAAAAGAGGAGATAAAAAAAATTATAAAAATAATGTAAAACTTTTATAAAATTAAAAATATAATATAAAAAAATTAAAAAATTTTAATGAAAATTAGACGAAAAAACAATGAAAAGATATAATCTCGTGATCAACTCATAATATTTTATCCACAAAAATGGCATTTTCCTTTATTATATAAACATGGTCGAAGCAAAATACTTTAATACAATAATGTAAAGAAGTACAAAAGGAAAAAAAAGAAGAAGAAAAAAAGCAATTTGTTAAACAAACAAAATTTTATCAAGAAAAAATTGTATCAAGGATGCCACGTACTTATGAACAACTTGCAAAAAAGGAGGTTATGAACCACATTTGATATGTTTGCATGAAAGAAAGAAGAACCGATTTGAAGAATTTTTTTATCAAGCAAAAATCATAAAAATTCAAGAAAAATTGAAAGTAATACTCAAATGGGACATATAGATCGAGAATAGAGAGAGAGGATGCCGTAAATTTACTAACGACTCGCAGAAAAAGAAGTTATGTACCGAATTTGATTTGTTTGTGACCTTGGATTGGTTCGAAAACTGGTTTTGCGCAAGGTAACAATATATTTCACAGAATAACTCAAAGTTTATGAATAATAAAAGGTTGAAATTGAAATACAACATTTTAATTTGATGATTTTTAAAGAAAATGTTAAGATTTATTGAATATTAGACTTTATTGGTTAGTTTCTTTGTTAATTTTTCTTTTACTTTATTTATTTTTTCAATTTTGTTTTCTCCATTAAAGTTTTATTAAAATTGTAACGTTACATGTGATACTAGGGAAATTTATTTCACAAATCTGCACTACGAACTGTTAAATTTTTGAACATAAATGTTTTTTTTTCTTTTGTAAGTAAATTTTTTAATCAGATAACAGTACCTTTTCGTTGTAATGAGGCTAGTCTAAGGCTACTATGCTAGGATACTATACTAGTCTAATTCAGGGACTCTAGGCTAGTCAAATATCAAGTTTTTTCGGTGAAATCATGACAACATTAAGAGATCAACGTTGAGTGGAAATTCTTTAAATATTTTTAAAAATTTCCCCCACGAAACTCATAGGATTTGGACATTAATATGTTTTACAAGAGCCATTCTTTAAATTGGTGTCCCACACTTCGACTTTACGGTCGGATCTAGAAATAGATGACGAGACTCTAGAATTTTTTTTTGGTGATATTACTAAAGACAATGAGGAATTAATTTATCTACGTAAACTATTGTTTTCTTTCTTTTTTTTTCTTTTTTTTTTTCTTTTTTTTTTTTGACGTTACTATGCTCTACGCTTTTCATTTGGTAAAATGGTAGTTTTTGAAAATACATCCGATGGAAATTATTTGTTGTGATTGAATGATGAACAGGAGCCTACAGGAAAACAAGTTTATGATCTGTAGAGAAACCATAAAAAACATCATTCTATGACGATTAGTCTGTGATGTTTGAAGATGTTTCTCCATGTATATGATTCACTAACTGTAAATTAGATTTTTTCCCTTCAATATTCTGATCAATGTCTTCATGATGAATATGCTGTCCATACCCATATTATCGAGTTCACAACAGCAAAATTCATTGAGCCAGAAGAATATGTGGCTATTTTATGAGCACTTTCACGCCTTATTACATCTGGATTGGCCTGCAGCATCACTTGACTTGAATTAGACACCGCGCGAAGATGATTTGAGAGTCACCATGGTACAGCAAGTAAAACGGCGAAATCAGCATCTCCCAATTTGGTAAATTTGAGGATGAAATATTCATTTAGTAGCATATATATTGTATACAGCATGCCCCTAAAATCTTGTTGACTCACTTCCGAATTGATGTTATCAAGTTTAGAGACAGAGTTACACAATGTTAAATTATGTTATTCATCATTTCTTGACCGTTATCTAATTTTTTGCCCGATGCTTTTATTTGAGGCTTTTTATTTTTCAGACGAACTAAGACTCTAAAATGTTAAGAATCCCATCTTTCACCTGTTAACACGTTTGAAATGGTCAATTCAAACGTATCATAGTATCTGGTTTTTGACTTACCTTATAGAACTAAAGACGATTAAACGTATATAAGAGGAATTTGCAAGAGATTCTAGTTAAAATATTATCGTAATTATAGGTTAAAAATTCTTTTAATGAAATTTACCCAAGTAGCACAGGGATATTGTAACAGCTTTAGTCTACATCGACCAACATTTTCAATATTGGCGAAAATCGACATTGTGTGTACGATATTGTACGATTCCCGTCGATTTCACATTAAAAGTCTGTTTGTAAAACTTTTCATTTTTAACTTTATTGTGTTCTTAAATCAAAATTAATCATTTAAAAGACAAAAAATGACATCAAATTTTTATAATTCCAAAAAGTAAATTTGAAATATAAATTTAGTAGTATTTGTAAATGCTGAGAGATATCGACCGACGTTCCCCAACGTTTATACAATATCGAACAATATTGTTTCGCGATATTGAATATACGTTATAAAAGGGGTCCATTTTTATATAGTACAATGCTACGATATTGTACAATGTTCAAGGCTAAGTTTTTACGATATCGTTTTTGTGAATCGTGTTACTTGGGTATATGCTTTGATTATTTTATTTATTTAATTATTATTTTTCATTTCACTTCTTTTATTTCACTTTTTTATTTCCTTTTGTGCAATAAACAAAGATCTTGAAACATTATTTTTAGAAATTTCTAAACGAGGATAAAATGAATTTCTTCTTCTTCACTGGTGTGACAGCCCTTTGTGCATTCCTTCGTTTCGTTAGGAGTTTCCTCCAACTGTCCTTCTGTTTGGCTATTGTCCTTCTGTTTTTGATTTTCAAAGTATTGATGTCCTTCTGAGCACTGTCGACCCACCTAAAACATAATCTCTTCGTCTTATTCCCATAGGTTTTAATAAAAATATTTTCTTATAGTTTCGTCTTCCTTCATTTTGATTAAATCCCCTGCCCATGTTTTTGTATTTTTATATACTTGACATAGGCTCCCTTAGGATTTTAAACATCTCTGAGTTGTTCTACTTCTCCACCAACCTTTTTACCTGAGTTCTACCACAGTTACCTAGTAGTACTCTTCTTTCGAAAATTGCAATCGAAGTCAATAACTAGGTCACGAAAGCATAAACGAACCGCACTGAAACTGATTTAAACAACTAAATTTCAAATTTGATAGATTTCTCTTCACTGATTTTCTTACCGTCATCGCTAATATCATAGGTACATTTTTCAATTGTTAAACATATACTTACACAGATATTTGGTACATGTATTATTAATAATGTTATTATCAATATTATTATTTGAAACAATGAATTTGGTTTAGAAAAAAAAGCTTTTTTTTTTATTCTCTGTAATGCGGCACCAATAATAAATGAAAAATAAATTGGTAATACAACAGTGAATTCCAACCAAAATATTTATATGAAATACGATACAATTCAGAAACATAACATGTGTGATTATGTAGAATATAGTGTAAACATCTAATGTATTATAAGAGTAATATTAAAATAAAAATTGAAGATATTTGCATCATTTAAAAAAAAGCAAGTTAACTTAAGATTTAAAAAAAAGGAGTGATTGCCATAATTAGAAAAGTGTATTTAATTTTTTTTTCTGACTAATTCAAAATTTTAATAATTTTTAAAGATATATATCTTTTGTATTTTTAAATTATTTATTATTTTTTGTCCATGATTCTCGAAATAACTAATGATTTTTTTAAAATATAATTCTAGAAACTTATTTGTCATGATCTGAAAAAGAATATCTGGGATATAAATAACAAGGCTTCAATCCCCTCTTGTACCAATAAATATGTATTGCTCATGATAACTAGCCTTGATAGACTAGTTAAGAAAAAATGAGTCACGTAAAAGAATATGATTGCTGGCACTCATATTAAATAATACGCCAATCGGGATGCCTCTAATCGTGTTGATTAGTTTTATCTGAATCTTATTCTTATAAATATTGTGAATAAGAATCCGAGACCTAACCTGAACTTAACATCTACTCCAGAAAAATTTATTCAAAGTTAGACCATATTGAACCATAATGCAGTAAAAATTTGTCGCAGCTTTAATGAGATGTTTATTTCAGCATTCAAGTTGAACCACACTACCATACCGTGTAATCAAATTTAAGGTGATTTGATTTGTTCAAAAAAAAATTAAAGTTTCACTTTATTGGTTCAATGTTGAACTATAATATCGGTAAATCGACTCTTAAAATCGCTAATAAGATGTTAAATTAAAGTCTTAAATGCTTGCCTTAATAAGGCGATGAATAAAATATTGTTTCCGTTCAAGTTGAACCCCAGCAATGAGCAATCAAATTTAAGATGATTTGGTCAGATCAATTATACGGTTCAATTTACCATCCTATTAAGGTTGCAGCAAATACAAAAGGTATTATGGTTCAACACGATATAAAGTATCTATAATAGTGCATAAAGTCTGTATAGTTACCTAAAATCATAATAATAATGCAATAAAACAGTAATATTTGTTTTCATAACTTTATTGATTCATTGTTGAACCAAAATATCGGTACATTGAACCATAAAGCGTTACATTAATGCCTAAATAAGGTGAAAAATAAAATATTGTTTCCGTTCAAGTTGAACCCAATTAAAGCGTAATCAAATGTAAGGTGATTTGGTTGGTACAATAATACGATTCAACTTGGCACCCTATTAAGATTGCAGTAAATATAAAAAGTATTATGGTTCAAAATGACCTAAAGTTACTATAGTAGTGTTTAAGGTCTGTATATTTATCTAAAATCATAATAATGATGTAAAAAAGATAGCATTGCTTATTTTCAATTCTATTTTTATGCATGCAAAAAGCCTATAAAAACAAAATATTTGTTTCTTTTCAGTAATATAAATTTTTATCTCTTCGCTTAAAAGCATTTATATCATTAACTTTTATTGAATATGATCCACTAAAGTAATGAAGCATAAATAAAGATTTCAGAGAACGATCTAAATAATATTTAGAGTTGCGAGAGGTATATTTGTATTTCAAAGAATTGACAAGCTTCGCTTTCTGCTCGGAACATTTCGTTTTGCTCACTCATTACATCTCAGCTTTATTTTTTTATTATTTTATAACCATCGTTGAACAACCGATCCAATTTAGGGTTTATCACTACTAATGTTCTAATCCGTAGCCTTGAAATTTTGAACCTGATCCAGAAGACAAGGAAACTCCTGGATCAAGTATAGGGAGAAATTTGCCTTCGTGGAGGACTTTTTGAAGGAATTAACCCGCATTTGCGTCACATGGAGAGAAAGAACACTAGAAACTCCCACGGTTAGCCTGAAGGGAAAGGGACTTTAACCCATGATCCGTCTACCATTGAGAATACTTCACGTCACTGCTGTGGTCGGTGGAAGATGGATGCTGATTCGTATCGACCAGCTATCGCTGCGATTCGAACCCAGTTCACCTCATCGGAGACCGAGCGCTCTATCCTCTGTGCCATCACGCAGGGGCCCCCATCAGGGGGGAAGGTGGGCGCACGATGCGCCCACTTAAAGCTTGGAAGGGGATTTTTACCCTAAATAAAACGAATAGTTTAGGGGGGAATTTCGACGAGAGAATTTTTTTAAGAACATAAATAAACAAGCTAACATGGAAGGGGGAAGTTAGCAAATTTTTTTTTGGCGGGGGGGATGAATGTGCCATTGNATACACCTCGATCTCAGCTTTGTTCAAAACTTTATCATTTATTGTTTAATCCATTCTGCATATTATTTGAAAGGTATTAGGAGACTCAACTTTTTGCTCGATATTCCTCGCCCATTTCTGAAACTGCCAGCGCAATTCTTTTCAGATGGCTCGATGACTTAGAGATCTTAGCTGACTATTTTCATCTTACCTACTCACAGTGAGACGGATTATCGATAAAGTGATAAAAAAATAACTCTTTTGGAGTGGATCGATATACGTTTCTTACTAGTAAGTTTGAAACTTGTAAACTGGAAATCCTAAGAAAAAGCTCTTGCTAATACACACGTTATGTGGCTTAAAGTTTATGTTTTCACCGCGTTATTAAATACGATATTAAAACTGCACAGTTATATTTCAAAATACTCTTTTTAAGTTTTGTACTAAGTTCTAACTTTGATTATTTTATCCTAGTATCCCAGAATCATTCACAAAATTGTAAAGATATTAAAAGATCTCTCCAATAAACGAATTGAATTTTCCCTATTTTAAAGACCCTATTACTGATAGCTGAGATATTTATCAAATTTCTTGTCTATGGGAAGTGATAAAAATTAAAAATACTGGATTGTATTGATATTTGTTTCTTATTTTCAAGCTTAAAGTTTATTAACTGAAAATCCTTAAAGAAAAAAAAATTTAGTTGCTAATACTCTTTCTACTTATTTAAATTTTATGTTTTAACCTCTTTTCAAATGCACCATTTAAACAGCAGACATTTTTTAATTTCAATACACTTACTGTTTTTAAGCTTTACTCAAGACTGAAATTTTGATTGTTTTACCTTAGTATCCCAGAATCTCTTGAAACACTGTTACAATTTTAAGTAAACTTGAGTGTGAAGTTTATCTCTAGTTAACGATTTAAATTTCTCCTACTTTAAAGACCCAATCGTTGATATTAATAGCTGAAATATTTATTAAATTTCTAGCCAATGTGGTATTGCTTGTAACATGCAACAAGTTGAACTTACTCTTAAACAATTTTAAGAGCATACAAATATCCAAAATCTGGACATTTAACTTGTTTTTCATCACCATACTTAGCTGGAATTCTAAACATAAGTTTGAGATTTCTTCTGCTTAAATTATTCAGCACTGCTCTTCAGCTACTGACCTTGACTTCTGAAAATCTTATCATATTTTGAAAATTTCTAATAGTTTGATAAATTATTTTTATAGTGTTCTGTTCTTTCTTCATGTTTGAAAACTGATTTTGATTACTTGCACAAAAATGGTTCTCACCTTACCTCTCATACACTTGCCTCTTATTTTCTTTTATTTAATTATCTTATTCTTCTTACCCAATCATTCAAACCCCCTTTTTCATTATTGCAGCTTGTTTGTCTTCTTTTATTCTGCTATTTTGTATTTCCACTCTCTCTTGTTTAGATTGTTTTTGTTAGAAGACTCTTGTTTATAGAACAAAAACTATAGGTACATTTTTGTGCCGTTTTTTGTATTTTTTTTGTTGTATTTTTTGTATTTTTTTGTATTTTTTTTCTTTTGTATTTTCGTTGGTTTTTACTCATGAAAGTGAACAGCTTTAAAAGCAACGGTTACGTGAATGATGCATTGATGCTCCATATGTTGCATGCTTTTGAAAAAAAGGTGGGGGGAAAAAACAAATGGTGGTTTAAAATTTTTGAATGGTAGTACATTTAAGTTTATTCCTTTGACGCAAATGGGACACCGGTTTCACTTTCATGTATATTTTTTCTGTCTTTCTAAATACAAGATTTGTAAATTAAAAAAATTTACAAATCAATTAATTTAATAAAAAAATATTGTTTTGAAGTGATACGTGTTTAAATCACGTTACCTTTAACGCTGAAAAAAGACGCCAGTGTTCCATGCTGTGTTTAATAACCAGAAACTACTAAATGCTTAATTTCATATTTTTCACTTATTTTGATCTAAATTAATAAAAGGTAATTAAACAAACATGAGAAAAATGTTTAATAAAAATTCTGCGTCAAAGGGTTAAATAGAAGTAATTAAATAGAACATATAGAAGAATTTGAACGAGATATAAAATATTTTATTTTCACCGTTTTCGACGCTTGGACGAATTTCTGTACAACATTCTTTTCCATGTAGTTATCTACACTATACAATTGCAAAAGCGAAAAAATGTCTACCTTTACCTGACGATATCAATATCGCCAGTATATTTCAGAGATTGCTTCATTACTTGTAGGAAAAAGCCAAATAACAACTTCTGAATTCAATTAGAAGTATTCTTTTTTTTCTTCTAGATATTTATGATATTCTCCTATGTGTTATTTACGTATTTCTTTTACTATTCTTTTCTTCCAATTCGACTTTTCTTATTTCTCTTCTCTTCTTTCAAAAATATCGATCATTGTATGCCAATTTCACCGAAGCATTTTTTAAGGAAAAAGGTTTGAATCCACCTTTTTTTCTTTGCTGAAATAGTTTTTTTTTTCTACTCTTAAGTATTCAGTTTTGATTTTGTATTATCTCCCCTCGTCATTTCTCAAAATTATATCCCCAAAAGTATTTATAGCTTTTCACATTTTTGTGTGGAAAATGATTTAAACATATTCTGCGCGGAAAAATAATACTTAAGAATTTTCTTTTTAAATTCGTTTTTATTTCAAAGATACTTTTTTTGTAATGTTATGCCTTTATTGAAGATTTGATGATAGATATGTATTCTGAATAGATTTTATATTTGTTAGTTACATGTGGCAACGAACAGTTTTAAATATGCGCTTTTATATTTATTATTTATTTATATAACCCATTTAGAAAATCACAAGCACCCACGCAAAATTATATTATACTCTTGTTTGAAATTGGTTGCGCACATATTGCTATGTCCTTTGTTTTGAATCATTAGTTTTCGATGACAAAAACGGAAGGGTATCGTAGGCCCTAAAAGTACGACATTCAACATAAAGCTAAATGAATGCTATTATGAATAAATTGTGAATCCGAATTTCAATTTTTTAACTATATTTTTCATTCAGAGATATTCAAAAAAATGGAATTTGCTAGAAGCCATTGTTTAAAGTAAATTATAAACGACTCAGTTTTGTGAAATATTTTAAAGATAGCATTAACGATGTTTGCTGGCTTCAGTCTACTTACCTCCTTATAGCTTATTGAGCGTTTTGTATTAATTTATCATTTTTTATTCGCTGTGCCGGGTTATCTGATTGATCAACGTGATCAGGGGCTGGTGAGGAGGGTGATCGCCCGGGTCGCCAGGTAAGAAAGCGTTGAATGAGACGCTGATTTAATGTTTTGTGAATTATTTATTTCCTCCTTGTTTAATGTATTGTTTACATTAAAATTATATTTAAGGGATATTTTTTATTAATTGTATATTCTTAGGTTAACTGTTTTTAATGCTTAAAGTTCTCTAAGTAAAAGTTTTACTAAAGATGGAAAGAATAGTATACAGCAGAAAAGCAACTCATTTGACATTGAATAAAATGCGTTCCGCATTTTTCGGAGAAGATCTTTTTTATAGAGATTTATAGTTTAGGAAGCCATTCAACAAACAAGCCAATATTTAGAAAAGGTGAATGCAGGAGAAAAACAGGGGGAGGAATGACCACGTGAATCAGATAAAATTTTGTGTCAATTGAGCCTGTGTGTCAAACGTGCATGTAATGTGAATTTGCTTATGAAAATTTTAATATTTTATGTAGAACATAGTTCAATTTCGTTTCAAAATGTAAATTAAATTTTAGTTTCTCATCCAAATCTCGGTGGATTTCTTGAGAAATTGAGACTGTTTAGACACATGACCAAAAGGTTTATTTCAAAATAATTTGATAATTACCAAGATCTTAGAAAGTCTTAAGTTAACAACAAGAAAAAAATACACCGAAGAGCCATTACATTATGACCACCCTGCAAATAACATGTAGGACCACTTAAGCCCTCAAAACTGCTAGCACCCGCCGCGGTATTGATTTTTACAAGGTGCTGATAGGTAGTCTGAGGTATCTGGTATCAAGTGCTCACCAACTGGTCCTGCAATTCCCTCACATTGCGAGGGGGTAGCGTGGCAGCAAGAATTTAGTTTTCCAAGTAGGACCACAAATGCTCTATTGGATTAAAGTCAGGTGAATTTGGGGCCAAGACATGACTTGAAAGAAACTGGAATGTTCCTCGACGATTCGACCCTTATGACATGGTGCATTATCCTGTTGTTAAGCATCATCCCCCGCAGGAAAAACTGTTGCCATGAATGGGTGAACCTGGTCTGCAACTATGCTCAAGTATCTTACAGACGTCAGGGATTGTTCTATGAGGATTACGGGTCCTAATGTGCCCTATGAAAACATTGTTCCTGAGCGAGAAACCATGAAAACCTGGGCGAGCCCATTGTTATAGATGAAAGGTGATAGTAATGTAATGGCTCTTCGGTGTATATATCCTTACAAAATTTTATTCATTTTGTTCCTTGATACATATTTTTAATAATTATTAAAAAAAAATTTCTGGAAAACTGAAGTAAGATTTTTTTCTTTGAAAATACTTGCTGAAAGCGGACTTTTTTATTCATCTGTTTTATCTAGTTATTCTTGTTGCACGTAGGTTTTCATTTATTTATTTTTATATATAGTTTTATATACCAATATCAACCAGAGTAGAGAATATCTAATCTTTTAAAAAATTTATTTGATAAGAATAATCCGTTAATAATTTAATATTACGATGACGACTGTCCGTTCTTTTAATAATGCGCTTTATAGGAGATAATTTTTAACTTATTTTAAACGGTTATTTTTAAGATAGTATGTTTTACAAACAATTTGTTACGAGTACGCTTATCCTTTCGTCATGAAAACCCCCTGGGAAAATCTCAGCGACACGGCGACATTGTCGCAGATCGTTCTTGCAGAAAGAAAAAAAAACAATTACTTTTATTTTCTTCAGAAATTTACACCTAATATTTAAATCATGCTTTTAGATAATCACTTTTTGAGTAGCTCAATTTACGCCGATAGTATCGTAAATCGATGTAATACTTCAATTGTATTTTCGCTGTTATTGATATTGATTTTCAAGTGGTTTTCGAATATCCCGATAAATTTCAAACAGTATGGAAAATTCGAATCGCGCATTTGAGTCGTTGCTTCTTAAGACAATATTTCTATCGAATTCTTGGCAGTTATTGTTATTGATTTTTCCATAGTTTTTAAACAATTATATGTTTCTTACAATATTATTTATTACCACACTTTAATCTCGAAACGAAACACTCATTTGAGGGGTCCGATTCGCGTGATTTCGTCATCGATATTTTTTTTCGGCAATTACTACTGCGGATTGCATGATTTTTAATTTTTTTTATTGTGATAATTATTTACAAAACGCGAAGAATGAAGTAATTTGTGCGTTTTCCCCCAGCAACACAATGCTTGAATATCACTCATAATATAAGAATAAAAAATTATTGCATGTTCAACGAAAAATAAATTATTCAGTTTTTTGTTTTTAAACACAGTGCATTTGTTATTTTAAATTAGTAACATACATTTTCGTTATACGTTACTAATGCATCAATTATTAAAAATATCTTGCAGAAAGATATTAGAGCTAGAGAGTTTGATCGAAAAAAGCTCGGAAAAATTCTGCCACAGGGATGAAAACTGTCATCATGAACACTTGTAGGTATTGCGAGGAAATAAAATAAGAAAGAGGAAATACCAATCAGTAGATCTGTGAATTAATACGAGTCAGCAATAAATAGCACTGAATTGGTTTATGGGCGAATCAGTGAAGGATATTTTGATGAACGGACGGAATAGACGGATGAATGAATAAATTCAGAAATGCATAAAAACATTTATAAACTTATAAATTGATTTACGGCAGTAGTTCATTTTCAAAATAATTTTTAACGAAATGAAGACATATTGAATACAAAGCGCAACAATGAAACCTCAAAAAACAACATGTTTTTAAGAGTCTATAAAACTGTTTGAAACTGCTAAAGCACGAAAAAAAAAATAGATTTTAATTAATATACTATAATAAATAGTAGTTCTAAAATACTTAAGGTGATATTCAAATTAATTAAACGGACGGTTTTCTTCTTTAACATTGAATACATTAATTTCAATTTATCTTGCTCACATGTTTTCCAAATCAACATTTAGGATTGGTAAAAATTTCTTCGATAGAAATATTTTAACTTAAAATAAAAGAGAAATTCTCGACGGCGTTATGACAAGATCAGCAATACAATTTAATGATTTTTTTTTAAAAAAATAATACATTTCTAAAATTGAGTTAAGGGCGTCGTTTTCAGCATCGCCCGAGGCGACAACGTATTCTGCCGACACTGAACGTGATCGTGATAACATAAACGAACTACGTCACAACATTAGTATTCCTAAGGTTATCTGTAACTATCTGTTTATTTTGTTAACAGTTACGCTTTTACAATGTATTACTATAAAACTAAAAAAATTTAAAATCAACGGTGATTGAAATTAAGAAAAGGTTTTGAACTTAAAAGCAAAATTGAGGCAGAAATGGTGCTAATTCGTTAAGGAGAAACGTAATAACGAAATTTCAAAAAAAGTCAGACATTTGAAATTCAATTTCGCAGGAACATTTCGATCGATTTTGCTCAAATTTTTTAATTTAAAATTTTATATTCTTTAAAATGATTTAAAAAAATTGCATACCTTACAATTAATAACTTTTTCGGCCATTGTTAAATAAAATAACGAAAGATAATAAATATTTAGTAAAAGTTATTTTTAGCATGGAGTTATCTTTAGATAAGCAAATTTTATAATCGCGCGCAAAAAATTTTCAATTCAATTTAAAAGTTCTTGAGATAAAGCAAGTATGCAAAAAGGAGCACGAACTATTGTTTCCCAGATTGCGGCTGCCTCCTACATTTTGGGGGTCAAAAATTCGAATCCATCGGGGAAAAAAGGTCTGTTTATTCAGAGAAAGTACATTTTTGTGTCTGATTTCGTAACTTAAAATATCGTCTGCCATTATTAATTTTCATATTTTAGGTCACCCCCTTGATCCATTAAGTTTGACCACTTTTAACCAGCAGGCCATAGGGTGTGTACATCCTTTTTCTATACATTATACAGCTAATTACTTCAGACACCCGAAGGCTTTAATTAATATTTTTTTGCTTTACAATCTACAATTAATTCCCAATATGCAAAAAAAAATTATTTTTTATTTTCCCCCTTAATTATACCATTTAAGTTAATTTTGACTGTAAATTCCATTTTAAGTTTATTTATTTCTCTTAATTATTTATAATAGGTATAAGTCGCAGTAAAAGTGAAATTTAAGCTTCAGCATGCCAAATTGGAAACAAACCCAGTGCTATAAGTATAATTTTGTGTCTTTTTTTTTGTCTTATTAATTTTATTTTAGGTAGTAATATATAACTAATGTCTGTAACTACACTTTTATAATGGCAATAGTACTAGTTTAGGGAATAAAGCAAAGGACCAGTTATTAGGAAACCATTTAATAGGAGATATCTTACCACGAAATCTTAAACATGACCTGGTGAAAAGTCAAAAAGTCTATAAAGATCTTTTTCAAAACGTAGTCAGATTGTATTCAGATATCCTTTTGGTTGTTAAATTAAATCTTTAAATAATTTGTAACGAAAACTCTTCAAAGCCCAGACAGAAACGGGATCTACCGTCTGTATGGATAGCTTTAGCAGTTACTATTTTAAAATCTATAAATCACAAGGTCGATTGTAAGAAAAGATTTCAGTTTACAGAGAAAAAAAATTCCATTTTGTTTTAATTTTTGGAAAATTTATTTCTTAAAATGAATACTAATCATTTCATAAGTCGATTGAAATGTGATAGCAAAATTTAAAAGAATATTCTGATAATCGTTCTTATTTAAGGAAGCAATATAATAAATGACGGATATATTTTTTTAAAAACTACAGTTCTGAAAAATGGATTGGGAAAGTTGGAGCTATTATAAAAACAGAGACCTAACGTTTCATTGTTAGTTTTGAATTGTTGAATTTTGATTTTGCGAAAAGCTCATATTTTATATATTTTTAAAATGCATTTGTTCTTTTGAATTTTTATGTTCTATACTGGGTGATTTCATAGTCATTTGCGAGACATTTAGTGCATTTTGTTTAATAAGGCATCCAATTGGTCAGGTACAATTTTTTTCTAAAAAAGGCTCAATTATGATTTTAATTTTATGTTTGGTCTGTAATGGTTCTAAAATTATAAATTTAAAGTAAAATTTAAAATTTTTTAAAATATTTTTCTAAACAAGGACAAATTTGAGCTTAAAAACTACAAATTTTTCATGTTATGCTAATAGTACAATAACAAATTGTAATGTATAAATTTCGAAATATTTTTTTCTAGATCAGTTATGTAATAATTACCTATGTTTTAAGCTAAAACTAAACCAACAATTTAAAAAAAGCAAAAACAATGAAATTGAACTAAATACCTTGTTTAGTATCGAATTTGTTACGAAAAATTCTAAATATTCCAGCTTGAAGCTTTCCATTACACATTAGCTTGTAGTTCGAATGATTGCTAACATTATACAAAATCTACATTGAAAAATTTTAAAGAATTTTATATAAAAGAAAAATGCGTGTAATAGTATATTACGCGCCGACCGGTCTGTGTAGGGGTCAGGGAACAGGGCTTCCGTCAAAAGGTTCTAGGTTCGAATACCGGGTAAGGCAAGGATGTTCTTTCATTTTCTGTACTATCTGTCTGTACTATGGAAGCAGCGTTGACCCACCTAATATGGTGTTCCTGGAAAAGCGAACAACCCTTCAGATGCCAGTATGACGAAGGTCATTCCCCAGGCAGGCATTGGAAGAAAAAAAAAAGAAGAAAAAAAAAGCACCACATTTTGCGCTGATTATTTATTTTTTAAGATTATTGTCTTTTTTGAAAGTCTAAAAATAATTTGTTTAAAACAATTAAGGCTTCGTAATAATTTTTTTAATGTTATTAGGCATTGTGATATTTCAGTTATTTTTTAAATTTATCATTAATTCTTTACGCGTGGAATACATGAGAAAATCGAACAATTTCCTGAGTTCATTAAGAAACACCTTTAAAATTAAATTTAACCCATTGTATATCATAATTAGAAAATATTTGCAATGCATTGAAACATTCTAGTCATAGATTATTTTTTACAGTAATTAGTTAAAAGGGGATAGCAAAATTTAATTTCTATTTTATGTTTTAATGGAATGCTAAAGACAAAAGTAAAACAAAAAATTTTCCTCATCAATTTCAACTATATCTTTTCCTTAAATCTGAATTTCTCATGGTTAGTGATAACTGTGAGTGCGGAAGTTGTTTTAATAATCTGCAGTGTGTGTTTTATGTGTGGTACAGTCATAAGGAATTTCTAATTTTTAAATTCCAGATGTACCGTTTGCTTCATTGATATTAGAATCATATTCCCTATATAAATTTCTTGAAGGGACCATCAATATATTTTAATGGTTTATGCTGGTTTCTTGATAGTACAATACTATTTGATGGCAACCGTCATCCAACAATTCTCATTATGTTGTAATGAATTTTGATGGGTCAACAAACTTCCATCATTTCATGTCGGAAGAGTATATTTTACCATATGAAGGGTCAACCAACATGTTATGCTAAAAATTCTTTGACCAACAAATACCATCATCCCATGAGGGAAAATGTTGCTTTGGAACTATGATGGTCAATCAAGAAGTTATGTTTGAAATTCATCTCATGCAAAGAATATTTTGTGCCTAATATTTTTCAACATAAAGTAATGTTTACATAGCAGCTATATTTTGCAAATATAAATTTGATTGGTTATGAATACCGATTGTCCGTTAAATAAATTAAAAATTCCTTTAATGGAAACTACGAGTAAAGGCCTATTATTTTTTATATAAAAAATAAAAAGAGTATCAAAAATGATGTGAGTGTGCGCCGATGGTGGAAAAAACACTCTTCGCTTGCTACGGTGAGCAACTTGTAACGGTAAGATGCACTGTTTGAAGTGAAAGAAGCAAGTTCATCAACTCATAGTGAAGAGAGTGTAACAACAACATGAAACTGAGTTAATTTCAATAATGGAATGTTGGGCAATCTTGAAGGTTCCTACAAAAAGCATGTTGGTTGGTGGTTTTAAATTATAATGATAACCAGTAAATTCTGTTGAATCCTGATGGAATTTTTTGTTCGCAATCTTGATGGTCCCAATAAAGGGTATGATGGTTTGTGATGGAAAATTATAATCGTAACCAGTAAATTATGTTGGATCCAGATGAATTTCTTTTGTTAACCAATTATAAAAATCCATCATACTGTGATGGGTATGCTATGTTAGCTCAATATGAAAAGGTGCCAATTCCTAACCTAGAATGCTGGGCAGATTTGATGGTTCCATCAAGCTGTATGATGGTTTCTGATGGAAGTTCAAGATGGTAACTATCACATTTATTATGTAGGTCCATCAATGAAAAAGCATCATGATGTTTTGTCTTGGGTCTGAATCATTTACTAAGTTGATCAGCATACTCAAACTGCAGCATTTACTAAGTTGATCAGCAAACTAAAGAACTGGTAGCAAAATTTCTAAACCGATATTTGAAAACTCACTGGTTTACACTCCCAATTCAATATTATAAAAACAAAAATTCCTTGCGGAGATATTCTTGCAGATAAAAAAAAATTTATAATTGAAAAGTGTTTTTTAATAATTGAAAAACTATTTTAATAATTGACGAAGAGATAAGTTTTCGAACGTCCTTTTAAAAATTTTGCTACTAGTTTTTTTAGTTTAAAGAATGATGCTAGTCAGCTTACATTTATGCTTATTATTTTTCCTAAACAATTGAAATCAAACATAGGCATTACCATTACTCTGGGAAATTATTCGAATTTTTGACATGACCTTTTTAATGAAAAATCACTGGAATCAAAACCTGAATTCATTACTGTTAGAATCAGCTTTCTTAAAAACTACTTGTAGTTCAATTGGTAATCTGCACGTGACATCATCATATGTAAATCATGGCATTTGTCTAGACCAGGGTTTCTTAACCTGTGGTTCATGAACCCCTAAGGGGTCCATGAGTAATATTTTGGGGGTCCGCTGACTACTCCTAATTTTTAAAACGTTTGGAAGCCTACCCATTGCTTGTAAAGCGAGTTATGACAGCTATAATTTCGTTTGCTACAGTGTATCTTTGCGAAGCGGGACTTTTCACAATTGTGACAATAAAAACATAACATCGAAATCGATTGAATGTTGAACATGATATGCCCGTTTGCTATGTTGAAAACCATCCCCCAATTCAATTTGTTAAGTAAGGAAAAGCAGCAGCAGCCTTCACATTAAAAATTTTAATTTTAAAAATTTTGTATACTATTAAAATAATAAAATTAAATGTTTTCTAATAATTGACGTTTTTTGCAATTATTTTTTTCACAGGGAAGTGGTCCGTGACTTCTTGAAAACTTTTAAAAGGGGTCCATTATATCAAAAAGGTTAAGGAACACTGGTCTAGACGGAAGCCAATCCGGTTCAATACACACGTGTGACGTCGCTATCAGGTATCCAATTAAATCTAAATTAAATCACATGGTTAGGGATAATTATTTCATTTCTTCTCGATTTGAAAATCCACAATTAACCTGAAATCTTACTTGCTATATTTTATAATTCTTAGTATCAGAAAAAAAGACTTTTATTTAATTTTTTATTTTGTTCTCACTTTTATAAAATACCCCACTGCATTAGGAGCTTTTAACCCCGGGAATGGGATGTGAAGGATTTCAGCTACTAGGATGCAAATTTATAATGTAACTATAATTTCAAATTAGTTTTCTTTTCTTTTCTTTCATGAATATAGCATCTTTAATAAATTCTTCCGGAAAATAATTTAATTTTTTTTCGATACATTCATTTGATTTCACAAAATACTTTTAATTAAAGCTTAAAACATTTGAGCAGTGTACAACTAAATACACACACATTCTCAAGAAATCAGTTCAGCGTCAAATTATAATAAAGAGTTTTTGCATAGCGTCTGCTTTCCGTTAACCGTAACTTTTATCTTATTTCTACACCTTAGGGACTCTGTAATTTGAAGGGATATTTTTACGGATGCGCTTGGAAACTCAAATAGTAACACAGTGTAAAATATCTCTTTCTCATTATTTCTTCATATTATGGTACATTAAACCATATTATTGTTCAAAACTAATGTAACCTAAATAGTGTGCCAAACTGAAACGCGTTTCCGTTCAAGTTGTACAGCAGTACCTTGTAATCAAATTTAAGAAGTGCGATATGTTTAAGCATGGTACATTTAAGTAATATTAACAATATAATATTAATTTAATTTATCTAATATCAACAATTATTCTGTGCTTCTTACAACAGTTTCTAACAATGAATTCTACACAGATAAAACTGCGAAACAAATTACGGTAAAAAGTACAGGCACCCTGAGTGCAGCATCTGTGAAATCCATTTTATCGTTAAAAACATTTTTATTATAAAATTTTATACAGTAATTTAACAGTAATATTTATTTAACAACAATAATTCTGTGATTTTACAGTAATTATTACTGTTAAACCTACGGTAGTACATCAGATTTTTTTCTTTTTACGGTAAAATGGATTTCAGGGTTAAAAATAAGTACTCCCACCTTGATTGCCGTAATTTGATCCGGAGTATTATTTTATAGTGTAGCAATCAAAATTTCTATCAGTGTATTTAATTTTTTTATTTCTTATGAAATCCTTTAATTTAGGGATAAAAATTTTTTTTTGAGACAATAGTAAAAATATCTTTTTTTAACAAAACGTAATATTAAATAAATACATAAATATTTTTTTAGATTGCTTTCGTTCGCAAATCATTAATTCACAAAAAATATCAAGAATTTTAAGCGAAAGAAAATGAATTAACTCAAATGATTTGGGTAGTTTTAGTAAAATAACGTTTTTTAAAAAACACTCATCTGCTCACAGAACAATATTTAAGTTTTAGAAACAATTAATAAAATCTATAGGGAGCATCCTTTATCTAATCGTACTTTAAAGAACAAACAATCTTAGGAAAAATTCAAATTACTTTATCTGCCCAACATTTACCTCTGACATAAATAATTATGGCAATAAGTTACGAATCTGTTACCCAAAGGAATTCATTTGTAATCAAACAAAAGGATTGAATAATCTCATTAATGTGTTGGCTATTGTATTTTGATGCTAAATATTAATTTTATTACTCAAAGTGCACTGTGAAAACAATGGTACAATAGCTATCCGAATTTGGAGTTGAATAACTCTACAAATTGTATAAATGATTATTTTATCTCAAATTAATTCCTAATCGAGCGTTTATAAACACTTAAAGGGGTGTAGTTAAATCTTAACACTAATAATTAATAATGCTTACATCTAACTTAGATGCACTTACTCCGTTGATTAATTATTTTCACCCATTTCGACATATATTTACAAATTGTCATACAACAATGTTATATTGTCTATAATCAAGAAGGTGTAGGTTTCTACCCCTTAAGGTTTTTTGCCCTTCAAGATGCTGTCAATTTAAGAGATACAGATGTAAATTGTAATATAAAAGGCAAACAAGTTTATAGCTGTATAATATGGATAATTATATTTTCAAAAGAAGATTTGCATAAATTTGTTGATTCTGTTAAATAATTTTATAGTACATAACGCTTCGATTTGTTAAGCCCAGTTCGAATTCATTCTGATATTCTGCCTGTGCTGTGTGTACACCGTGGAAAATTTTGGTTTATAGTTGCCATCATTTTTGGTTCTGTGGAAAACTAAATACATTTATCAGTACAGAACTGTAGTTCTGAAGCAAAAAATTATATTAAATTGACAAAATAACAAATGTTTGAATAACAATTGTCTGAAAATATATTGCTAAAAATGTGTTTGTATTTTAAACGAAATGTTTTCACCATAAATTGATTCTAATGAGCATGAAAATAAGTGTTTCCAGGCAACAAGCAAATAAAAAATGCATGTAGTATATAAATAAAACTGTAAAATTGGAAAATTAAATAAAAAATGTGACTTCACGCAATGTAAAAAAAATTTCAGCTTACCATGCCACCAAAAATGGTGACAATTATACACCAACATTTTTTATAGTTTACATTTCATATAACCAACAAACTAATTTTATTTTAAGAGATATTGCATTATATGTACAACTTAAATCTGCTAAAAATTCATTATCAATTTAAATATATAACTAGTGAGAAATGTACAAAAATAATCTTTTGAAAATTCTATATAAGAAGTATAAACTTAAAAAGGCCTTTTAAAAATAGATCTACTGGTTTGAAAATAATTTTAAGAGAAACAAATAAAGTCTAAACCAAACAAATCACAAGTTTCTAAAGCTGTTAGAGAAAATTGGTAATCTAGTATTAATGATACCATATGTAGGATGTGTTTTCCTATAAAAACTAGGCGGTTTTGCTGTATATATATATATATATATAGAGAGAGAGAGAGAGAGAGGAAAACTAAGTTTTTTGAAAAATGCGTTTTTTTTATTCGAATAATCATAGTAAAATAAACATGTAAAACCTAACTGATGAATTGAAAGTCCTTTATCGTTTTATACTAAGTTCTTGTTAGTACTTTAATTAACATTTTAAAATTTATTACGTCATGCCTAACGGTTATAAGTTTAAACAAAATATTGGTTTGGGGACAAAATCTCGCGTAGATAATATAACGCGCATGTTGTTTATTATTAAATTTGCAAATTGACATTTAAAGAACAAAAAACACCTCTCTTACGTGAAAAATACTTTTTTAATGCTTCTTTCTCACTCGTGTGTTTTTTTCTTCTGTTGGTTCCTAGGGCCAGTGACAAGGGAGATTTCCCTTAGTTCCACAATTCAAATTATTCAACGAAAAATCATTGCGGGCGTGCTTGGGTATGGTGGGGCCATATACATTTGAGTATATGCATATTTTAGAGATCTCAAGTGTTTCGAATCTTCATTTAAGAATGTGTGAATGACACTTTAAAAAATGGATACAGAAACTTCACGAAACTTTGTTTTTAACGAAACCGTTTCTTGGTATATGTCATATACGAAATAACTATCGTCACTTCTTCGAGGAAACGAATTTCGTCAATAGTAAAAAAAATTATTTTTCTCCCATTTTTTTCCAAAAAAAAGAAAATAAATAAAAAAACCTCGTAGTTCTTTAATGAATTTAACTTTTCTAATAATTACTTTATCGTGGGCACTATTTTGCTTTGTCAATGTCACCTTGATACCTTAATAATGCGAGAAACACAAACAGAACTTTTTAGTTTATAGTATTTTGATAAAAATTGTTGTCAAAATACTTTTTTTGAAAAATTAAATGGAATAACATTCTATGTTTATGAACACTTCTTGCATATTCTAATGTTTGAAGTAATATGATTCAGAAAAGTATGGAATAAAAATTCGATACTTATGTATTAGCGTCACCGCAGCTACAGATTTTGCGGTATTTAAGTGCAGCCAATCTACACTTAAAATTTTTGCGACAAATAAAAAAAATAAAGCACTTCATTTAAAATCAAATTAGTCAATCGGATTTCGGTGGAAAATGGACCGATATAGAGTTTAGCATAGATTCAAAACAATCTCTATTTTCCTTCACCTGGTCACAATATGAACTCTAAGAAATAAGATTCCAAATGAAATAACATTTCCAAAACGTACGTTTACTAAGATAAAGTTTCATGTCATGGGAATTGGTATATTTTCGTTTTTTCGGTAAAATATCTCGCTCCTGATAAAATAAAATTTCATCTTGTTTTGTTTTTGGCGAATCCCAAAGACGCATTTTTGTAGCACTAAAAAATGGCGTCAGAAAAGTATTGTTTTTTTTTAAAATTTTTTTTAGCGTTTTTTAGTTTCTAATAATGATTTTTATTGAAACTTAAAATTTTTGATATAAATTGTTGTCAAAAAACTTTGTTTACAAAATTAAATTACATAAAATTATGAGGCCTTATGTCCTACGTTTGGTTCATTTTAATTTTTGAAGTAATATGATTCTTAAAACTATGGAATGTAAAGTTTAATTGGGCCTTTCATGTTATATCATATATTAATTATATTAATGGCGTCGAAAAAGAATTGTTTTTTTTGTTTCGTATGCAATTTTTATTTCACGTTTTTTAGTTTCTAAATAATGATTTTTATTGAAACTTAAAATTTTTGATATAAATTGTTGTCAAAAAACTTCGTTTACAAAATTAAATCATATGAAATTATGAGGCTTTATGTCCTACGTTTTGTTCATTTTAATTTTTGAAGTAATATGATTCTTAAAACTATAGAATGTAAAGTTTAATTGGGCCTTTCATGTTATATCATTAAATTTAGTAAAGCTATTTCTCAGGCATAAGATTTTAACTCTAATAAGAATATACATATTTTTTCTGTTTATTTACAAATATTTTTCAGATGTGTTTTGGGATGTTCCTTCCCTGAAAAAAAGAGATACCATTTTGTTTTCGCTTGCATAAGGAAGAATATCAAAAAATTTTCTTTTTTAAATTTAGTAAGCCACAATAAAGAAGGAACGTTACAATGCTACACGCTACATTAAAGACGTCTCAAGAGTGACTGAATGACTGTTCATATAGAAATCGCAGGTATTCGTCTCATACAACAACGCCCCCTATAGTTCATTGCGATCGCAAATTGACATCGAGGAAATTCGATATTTTGTCCGAACTACGTAGCAGCAGAAAGAGACAATGGGATACCTGCAAGTTAAGTAATGTGGGCACTCGATCCTGATTGGTTGTTGAAACGTGCACTAATGTAGTATTAAGTAGGGGAGAGTGGGGTCAATTGTAACAGGGTACGATTGTAACAGAGCAAAAATCTCGAGTGTCGGGTTCTAGATTTGGTTCCTAGGTGGCGCACAAGGTGTATTTAATAAATCTACATGTACACCCCTGCTGGCAACCATTTTTATGTACTTTTGAAAGAGTTACATCACAAAAGATATTTTCACGCTACGTAAGTACTTTTTTTGGTATTAGAATATTATATTGTAACAAAGTAATTTTGTTTAAACAAATAAAAATTATTAACCGAATATGTAAGTGGACACCTTAATTAACATTTCAAAAAAAAAAAGATTAGTTTTGTTAATTAACTAGCATTGTTTTTAACAAATGAAGCTGAAATGGCGTCTTGGGGACGATTGTAACAATAAGTAAAGGGACGATTGTAACAGCTGAAAATAAATAATCTTATGTTTACAAACCATTACTTAACTCTTTAAGAACCACCAATAGTTTCCTATATCATTTATATTATGTTGCATGTGCATTATTTTATTTGTCACCTTTCACAGCATAAATTAAAATTTTTAACCCCTTAAAGTTAAAAGTTTAACCCTTTAGGTCTCTGCTCATTATTATTTTTACTCCTAAAATATCACTACTATTTTGATCAATAAAAAAATATATCACAACTATGATAATATGTATAATTAACTATGTTTTAGTTGAATTTATGAACTGTTACAATTGACCCCGTAAGTGGGGACAATTGTAACAAGTGCACGACTGTCAAAAATTGTTAATAACTAATATAATAACATTTAAAATAAGGTATTTATTTTTTTTTCTAGTAGAGGATAGTCTACTTTACTCGTCTGTCAATTAATACTAATAATATATTGGATTTTTTGTTAGTTAAAAATAGTTAAGTAGAAAATGTTACAATTGACCCCACTCTCCCCTACTATAGTGATACATTTGGCTATTTTTAAAACTGCACAAATATTCAGCAAGTTTCAATACCGATGCTGTGGAAATATGAACCTAACAGTCCCTCGAAAGGATATCAGAGAAAATTACTTGATAGTGGTAAATTGTGACTATCACGATTTGGTTGTAAGCAATAGCCAAGTGAGATTGAATGCAGTTAATTCTTATTCTGATGGGATGAACTTCAAGAAAGTAGTTTGTTTAATTTAATAACGAAAATCTTAAGGGAAAAGCGAAAAAGGATAATAGATAAAAATAAATTGAAAATTATATTAGTTGTATTTTGTGCTGATATACGTCTTTCAATTTAGTGCATGGTTTCATGCATGGTGCATGGTATAGTGCATGTTGTGCAGCACTGATTTATTGTTATCTTTTTTCTTTTTATTCACCTCGTACGAAAAACAATTATTCAGCTAGTATAACATAATTATTTGATGAGTGGAATAAATAAATATAGCAATAAGAAAAACAGTTGGTGGAATAATACGTCTTATACAAGCATCACATTGTATGAAATAATTTATTAAAACTTCTTAACTATTTCAGCTTTCAAATTACGCATTTTTATTAAGAGGCTCTATCTTTCAATTCTTAAACTCCCACATTATATTTTATAGATTGCAGTGAAAAGTTCTGTTAACATCCGTTTGTGTAATATAATTTATAATGCATTAATTTTGTCAGCAAAATAATGCAGAAGAATGAAGAGATCAATAAAAATTGAAACATTTAAAGTCATTTTATGTAAGTTATTATTTCTACAGCATTAGTAAAGTCACTCTTGCTACAATCACGTAAGCCCTAAGTTTCCCTTAATTTTAAGCTTTAAATCATAAAAATATTCTACTTTGCAACAATTTTTTCAATGCTGTGTAATCAACCGAATGCCATTATTATTCCTTTAATCAAGTTCAAAAATAACATTAGATATTGAAATAAAATAATGCAGAGGAACGTAGATATTAGTAAGAAATCAAAATATTAAAAGTTATTTTATGTAAGTTATTATATCTACAATATTAATAAAGTTACTATTTCTGCAATCAAATAAGACTGAAATTTCGATTAATTTTAAATTTTCAAACATAAAAATATTCTACTTTGCAACAATTTTTTCAATACTTTGCAATCAACCGAATGCCATTATTATTCCTTTAATCAAGTTCAAAAATAACATTAGATATTGAAATAAAATAATGCAGAGGAGCGTAGATATTAGTAAGAAATCAAAATATTAAAAGTTATTTTATGTAAGTTATTATGTCTACAATATTAATAAAGTTACTATTTCTGCAATCAAATAAGACTGAAATTTTGATTAATTTTAAATTTTCAAACATAAAAATATTCTACTTTGCAACAATTTTTTCAATACTTTGCAATCAACCGAATGCCATTATTATTCCTTTAATCAAGTTCAAAAACAACATTAGATATAAAAATAAAATAATACAGAGGAGCGTAGAAATTAGTAAGAAATTAAAATATTTAAAGTTACTTTATGTAAGTTATTATATCCACAATATTAATAAAGTTCCATTTCTACAATGAAATAAGACCTAAATTTTGTTTAATTTTAAGCTTTAAACCATAAAAATATTCTACTTTACAACAATTTTTCGATGTTTTGCAATCAACCGAATGTCAGTATTATTCCCTTAATCCAATTCAAAGCAAATATTAGATATAGAAACAAAATTATACAGAGGAGCGTAGAAATTAGTAAGACATTAAAATATTAAAAGTTATTTTATGTAAGTCATTATATCGGCAATATTAGTAAAGTTATTATTTATACAAACAAAAAGTCTTAAATTTTCTTTAATTTTAAGCTGTAAACCATAAAAAATACTCTACTTTGCAGCAATTTTTTAATGCTTTGCCGAATGTCATTATTATCCCCCTAATCAACTTCAAAACCAACATTTGTTATAGAAATAAAATTATACCGAGAAGTGCAGAAATTAGTAAAAAATTAAAATATTGAAAGTTATTTTATGTAATTTATTATATCTACAATATTAGTAATGTTACTCTTTCTACAATCAAATAAGTCCGAAATTTCCTTTAATTTTAAGCTTTAAACCATAAAAATATTCTACTTTGCAACAATTTTTTCAATGCTTTGCAATCAACCGAATGTCATTGTTATTCCCTTAGTCAAATTCAAAACAGCATTAGATATAGAAATAAAATTATACTGTAATTAGTAAGAAATTAAAATATAAAAAGTTATTTTATGTAAGTTATTATATTTAAGTTATTATATCTACAATATTAATAAAGTCACTATTTCTACATTCTAATAAGACCTAAATTTTGCTTAATTTAAATTTTCAAGCATAAAAAGATTCTACTTTGCAACAATCTTTTCAATGCTTTGCAAACAACCGAATGTCATTATTTTCCCCTTTCCCTTATTTTTTCCTTCTCAAAGCGACATTAGATGTAAGAAATAAAATTTGAATGAGAGCGCTTCGAATGTGCGCAATGGTCAGCAGATTTGATAGAAGAGGGCGCGCAATTTGAGTTCACCCCCCTCATAATTATCATGATGGGAGAGCAGAACGCCCACGCAAAACTCTCATCTTCTATATAGTGTATCCCCCGCCAAAGGGATCGACACTATCCGCCTTCATCATTGACTTGACGATACACTTTGACGACATAGGTAAGTGAACATTCTTTTATTATCAATTCTTAAAATAAATTTCCACAAATTTTTTCGAAAGAATTATACTATGCAATACCAACTTCTTTCGAAAGTTTGAAAGTTTTAAAATTTACGTTTTTAAATTTATTGACTTTAAAGTGTTTAAACTAAATTAAATAATTCATTTTAAAAAAAGATAGTTTTTTTAAAAAGTAATTAATTATTTTAATATATGAATTAGTTATTTTCAAAAAATTATAATATTTAATTTTAATTCCTTTTTTCAAAGAAGAAAGAGAGGAGAAGGTTTCTTTTTCAAAAGCATATCTGTTTTGCCGTTTAAGGTAAAATGTTGACAATTGTTTTGTGCTATCAACCAAAACTGCATGTTTGAATTTACATATTAACTGTATATTTTTTTAAAAATTATGCACGATATCGATTTTTTCTTATTCAAAAGTTATGGCTAAAACATTTAAAAAAATATTTCATGCATCCTTGATTTCATTAAATTAAAATCGTTCGAAATGTCTATTACTAAAAATAAATTATTAATTTTACCATATTCTGGTAGTTTTAACCTTACTTTTTTTCTTAGTCGAAAAATAGCGGGATATCTTGGGAAATTCATTACAAGAGATACAGTGCCTACACGATACTAAATATAGTTTTTTTTTCATTCCAAAAATTTAAAATTTATTTTTGTTAATATGCAAAAAAAACACTATAAAAATGTTATCAATTTTGATAATTTCATTTAATTATATTTTTTATCCTTTTGTCAAATCCCCACTTATGAGTCGCAAATATTTGAGCTAGAAATGTAACGTAGTATGTTATAGGTTCTTATGTTTCTGCTTTACATTGTTTACATTAATTTTTTTCAGAAAATATTTAACAAGTTAAATAATTTAGTTATACAATTTAAATGTTGTTATTGCTTAACAACTCACTTTTTAGTAATCGACAATTCAAATGATTTTTATTTAATACTTTTCACATTTTCCTTTTTTCAAGAAGAAAGAAGGAAACAAAAAGAGGAGAAATTTTGTTTCCGGGAGCATCCATTATACAATTTAAAGAAAAAATTTTGACAATATTTTGAGCTATCACCCAAATCTGTATGTTTGAATTTATATATTTAATTTATATTTTTGGAAAAAATTATGCACAGTATTGATTTTTCTTCTTATGGTTAAAACGCAAAAAAAAAAAAAAAAAATTTCATGCATCATAAATATGTTTAAATTAAAATCGTTCGAAGTGTCAATAACAAAAATATAAATTACTAACTTTACAATATTCTGGTAGTTTCAACCATAATTTTTCTTCTCAGTGGGATAATAAAAGGAAATCTTAGAAATCTCAATAAGAAATCTTGGTAAATTCATTAGATGACTGCACATGTGTATATGATACAAAATATAATTTTTTGTCATTCCGAAAATTTAAAATTTATTTTTATTTATATACAAAAACAAATTTTAAAAAGGTTATTAACTTTGGATAGTTTCTATTGAATAATATTTTTATTCTTTTGTCGAATTCATACTGTATATTTCTCAAATAATTGAGCTAGAAAACTAATGCAGTATTTTATAGGTTCTTAATTGAGCTAGAAAACTAATGCAGTATTTTATAGGTTCTTAAGTTTCTGCTATACGTCGTCCACGTTAACTCTTTTTCTGAAATTTTTTTAACTTATTTAATAATTTCGTTATCTACTTTAAATATTGTTATTGTTCAATAATTTATTTTTTAGTAATTGACATTTTAAATGATTTAATTCTTTTTGTGTTTTCTTTTCAAAAAAAAATGAACGAAACAAAAGATAAAAGAAAATTTGTTTTTCAGGAGCATCTATTTATCTGTTTTGCAATTAAAAATTTTTTTGATAATTTGTTGTGCTATTTGCAAAAAATGCATATTTCAATTTATGTATTTATGTATTATTTTTGGCAAAAATTATTCACGGTATTGATATTTCTTTTCATTTAAAAGTTAAGGTTAAAATGCTAAAAAATATTCTGTGCCTTAAAAATTTGTTTAAATTAAAATCTTTCGAAATCTCAGTTACTAAAAAATATATTAATAAACAATAACAACATTTAAAGTATACAACAAAATTACTTAATTATTCTAAAGAAGATTTGCGTGAATAATGTATAACAGAAACATGTGACTCTATAAAATACTGCATTACATTTCTAGCTGAATTATTTGAGAAACATGAGTGTAAATTAGACGAAAGAAAAAAATATATTCTTATGAAAATTATCCAAAGTTAACAAAATTTTGTGATTTTTTTTGTATATTGGCAAAAATAAGTTTCAAATTTTTGTGAATGGCAAAAAATTATCTTTATTGCATATGTGCAATGTGCAGTGTTTCTTCGAATAAATTCTATATGCAGAGTGATTTTCAAGATAATAACTGAGAAAAGCATTTAAACTATCAGAACAAAAAATGCCAGATAAAACGACCAGAATATGGTAATATTTACCTTGTTTCTAGCGTCACCACACCAGAAATCGCAATAATTTTTATCGAAATGCTTTGGTACAATTTTAGTAAAATTAACAATAAAGTATAGTTTTATAATATGTCATAAAATGTGTTAAATGCGGTAAAGTTTGATATTTATATGATATATATTAGAGCATGGCATAAAAATCATTTATTCGATTAAATTTACTTTTCTGTTCTGTAATTTTTACTAAATATGTGGTATTAAGAAATATAATTTAAAAAACCAAAGTTTCTTTTAAACCATTTCTATATAAACAAGAAAGAAAAAAAAACAAATGAATGGTTTGAATATCATATATTATGGTTTTAGTAACCAGAATTATGTTGTTGTTTTTTTTACTAGAAAAGTCATAACCATGCAGTACGCTAATTTATCGATTTTTTTTCTCCGTGTAGAGTATAATGAAGGTACTTAAAATGTATAACTCAATTTTAATGGATTGCCTCAAATTTAAGTAATTGGTAAGTTATACGTATGGACTTGTTTGATAAGTGTCATAAAATATGAATTTAGTTCAACTGTATCTGATATAAATGGTGTCTCATTTATTTTCGGAAAAATTAAATTGACAAATGACGCTGTAACTATCTTCTATCTATCTATATTATATAAAACGCTAATACGTACGTATGTAACAATGAAACCGATGATATTTCTTTTCTCGCGTTGGCAACAGTTTTCATTTTTAATTGATTGGATTCGGCGCGCAAGAGCACGTAGTGAGCATCATATGGCTAATCTATGTTACATAAAACGCTAATACGTTTTAATTGATAGGCTTCGGCGCGCAAGAGCACGTAGTGAGCATCATATGNNAACCTGTACATTTCAATATTAATTTGAAATTGCAAACAGTTCACATATTTTTCTTAATCACACTATTCTAAATTTCAGTTGTTGAGAAAAGTAACTGTTGTAAGTTTTGTTTTAAAGTCTTTCCCACCAGAGGGCTAAAACCATGTGTTGTAAAACAATATGAAATAGTACTGAACGCCGGATGTAAAGCATCGGCTTCGATGAAGATAATTTTGTGAGAATGTTTTTGATAATTCGGTGAGAATTCACCCGATTAGACATTTGATGCTCACGACGTGCTCTTGCGCTCCGAAGCCTATCAATTAAAACGTATTAGCGTTTTATATAATATAGCTTAGCCATATGATGCTCACTACGTGCTCTTGCGCGCCGAATCCTATCAATTAAAAATGAAAACTGTTGCCAACGCGAGAAAAGAAATATCATCGGTTTTATTGATACATACGTATTAGCGTTTTATATAATATAGATAGATTCCTGGTCTGTTAAGCCTAGTTCAAATTAGTCTTAATATTCTCTCTATGCTACGCTTACGTTTGATTTACAAACTAATTTTATATTAAGAATTTGTACATGTATTTAACCTAAGTTACTAATTCTTGCTTTATATTGTCTCGTATAAAATAACTTTACTCTATCTTTTGTGTATCACATCTTACTGTAATTATAAATTTTACTGATACTGAATTGCAAACATGATTGAGTTTTGTGCTACGGAATTGCAAACGAGGTATTTGGTTACTGTTACTTTAAAACAAGTAATGCAAAAAAACATTCTAGGTGTTTCACAACATCAGGAATTATCCTTGGGTTTTAAGCGTAGTGGAACATCACTTTGGGGTAAAGCTGTACTACTAAATTGCAAACATGACTGAGGTTAATGCTACTGAATTGCAAACATGGTAGTTGGTTGCGGTTACTTTACAAAAAGTAGTGTAAAGAACATTCTAGGTGCTTCACTACAATAGGCATCATCCTTGGGTTTTAGCGTTGTAAAACACCACTTTGGGGTAAAGCAGTGCTACTGAATCGCAAACATGACTGAGTTTAATGCTACTGAATTGCAAACATGGTAGTTGGTTGCGGTTACTTTACAAAAAGTAGTGTAAAGAACATTCTAGGTGTTTCACTACAATAGGCATCATCCTTGGGTTTTAGCGTAGTAAAACACCACTTTGGGGTAAAGCAGTGCTACTGAATCGCAAACATGACTGAGTTTAATGCTACTGAATTGCAAACATGGTAGTTGGTTGCGGTTACTTTACAAAAAATAGTGTAAAGAGCATTCTAGGTGTTTCACTACAATAGGCATCATCCTTGGGTTTTAATCGCAGTGAAATACCACATTGGGGTAAAACAGTGCTACTGAATTGCAAACATGACTGAGTTTAGTGCTACTGAATTGTAGACATGGTGGTTGGTTTTAGTTACTTTGCAACAAGTAGTTCAAAAACATTCTAGGTGGTTCACAACATCAGGAATTTCCTTGGTTTTTAAGCGTATTGAAAGACCACTTTAGGGTAAAGCAGTGCTGCTGAATTGCAAACATGTCTGAGTTTAGTGCAACTGAATTTTAAACATGACTGAGTTTGTTGTTGTTGTTCCTTATTCTCCAATTGTCTGACGGAGTCAGACAAGATCCAATAGGTTGTTGACCCTCAAAATGTCGATGACAAGAAGTGGAGTAGGGTATAAGTCCTCCTTGGAAAGGCCCAAGTAGTCAAGGATATGTTCGGCAGAGGCCTGCTGGGCTTCACATTTGGAGCAAACTGCATAAGTCTTTCTTCCTTCAAAGTACGAGAGACTATTCGTGTGTCCACTTGCCATTCTGGAAATTGCTGTTTGAGACGCTCTATCACCTATAAGAACAAGTGAAGAGCCCGGTTCCTTGGCCGCATACCAGTTATGAAAGGGGGGGGGGGATTCTCCACTTTTTTGATAGATGGCTTTTGATTTTGGACTGATTCTCTGAGTAGGTAAGGGCTGAGGACGAAAGTGTTGAATGACTACAGCCCTCTGACTGAGTTTAGTGCTACTGAATTGCAAACATGGTGTTTGGTTGCGGTTATTTTATAACAAGTAGTGTAAGAAACATTCTAGGTGTTTTACAACATCAGGAATCATCCTTGGGTATTAAGCGTAGTGAAACACCACTTTGGGGTAAAGTAATGGGTTTGTTTTGGTGTTCGAATGCAAGAATTTTTTTTTAGTGCGAAACATTATGAAATGCTCATTTTTATTCGTATTTCTGGCTATATGGGAGAACCAAAAAGCTCGGTATTTTTTACCGAAGAGCTTTGGTTATGATTCAGGTGATATTAACAATAAAATATGATTTTAAATTGCGATAAAATTCGATAAATGTAGTAAAATTTGGTAATTTTACCATGGTACCTTAAAGTATGGTATAAAAACTATAGATTCGGTCAAATTTACTATTCAGTTTTTGTATTTTTCACAAAATGTGTGGTAATAAGAACTATAATTTTGAAAACTGGAATTTTCGGGGAACCGTTACTATATGAAAAGAAAAATTACCAAATAAATGGTTTAAGTACCGCATATTTTTGTTATGTTCACCAAAAATATGCTGTTGTTTTCTTTTTAACCAAAGATGTCATTACTGAGCTGAAATTTAACTATTTTTTGCAGGCTATAAGAATAAACAATTGAAAGCAACTTAAATTGTTAAATACATGGTATGAAAAAGCGCATAATTAGTGCTAAAATAAAGTCTGTAGGAAGTTAAAATTACATTAGAAAGGATGAAATTTAAACAATACCAGAAAAGGAATTCTTCCAATAAAAAATATTAAAAACAATTGAGAAATAATAGCAAAAAATAAAAAAAAATAGTTGTGAAAGAAAAATGTATGCTCTAAGACAAATTTATTTATGATATGAACCGTTTTAGAGACTATTTTAATTATTAATCTAATCGTAATTAAAATTATTAACAACATCATAGAAGGAAAGAAAAATAATATTAATTACGAGAGCTTAACGAGCACTTGAGGGTGAGCGTTTTCAATACGACTGAATACGAAATTTGTTGTTTCAACTTGATGTATTTCTTTATTCAGCATTTTAAAAAAGGTATAGTTCTACCAATTGATTTAATTCAACTAAAGTCATCATTTAATCATCAATAATCACCATAAATTATGTTTTCTTTCAGTACAGTGATAATTCTATCACCGATGATGGAACAGTATTAATTATTTGTGAATATAATTTATTACTTAATAAATTCATTGAGTAATTGAATAGTGAAATAATTCCGATTCACTTAATAAAATGCATAATATTTACGTTACTAAGATTAGCTTTTATAAAATATGTTTTATGCAGCGGAATAGTTTTAATATTTTATGTTTTTAATTGGATGAGAAGTCTTTGTTAATTCCTAATTTTAATTAAACTTTACGGTGTACTTTTAGATGCAATAAAACTAGATCATTAATTAAATGACATGATTTTATTGCATACACGCCATGAACAAAATGTTCTACTGTTTAAATACAAAAGAAAGTACAAAAACGAGCTACGTTATAAGTATAAAAAAGAGAAGAAAGTACAAAAATATTATACGAATAAATATTAAAAATGGAAGAAATTTAAAAAATGAGCTATGGTATAAATACAAAAGTGAAAAGAAAGTACAAAAATGGGATACAGTATATATACGGAAAAAAGAAAGTACAAAAATACGGTACAATATAAACACTTCAAAAATATTACAAAGCTGTGAAAAAAAATTTTAAAATTTTTATTTAAAACCACTTTTTGACACCCATCTCACCGAAATCGTGTGATTTTGTGTTGAACCTTTCGGAAAGTTAAGTTATGACAATTTTTCATCCAGTGAAAAAACCTCATAAATTTTAGTCCTTTGATGCTTATTCTATTCGTATAAAAACATCTTAAAAACAACTAATGTAACTCGTTATATCTAAAAATAAAATATTTAGCCTATATTTCTTCCTCTACTATAAATGTGAAAGGACTCATTTTTAATTGATATTAATTGATTCAACTGATTTATATTAATTGATTCAATTGATATAATTGATTAATTGTTAGGTTCTAAATGCAGCATAATGATTATGTCGTATTAGGAAAAAATATAACATTCTCATTATGGCTACTGCAAAATAGTTCAGTGTAGAATGCTTCAATGAAAAGCAGGTCAAACTTACAATAACCAAATTTAATAATGCAAACAATCAAAACAAGGAATAATGAAGGTGTGATATTTGTTAGACTTTCCCATAAGCCTTCTATTTCAATTCATTGCCTGTCATCCGAGTGACGCATATTCATAAGCATTATGAATAATTACAGCGCCATCTGTTGATCAGGCAGAAATTCATAACATGGGTATTAAATTTCTCAGATCAATTATTTGTGTCTTAATTCTAAATGGGAACATGTTCTATAGATCTATTAAAATCGAAAAAGTAAGGAACAGATATCTTATTAAATCTCAAAATAAATCAGAGGGACCATTTTTCTTTTTCGATTAAAAATTACTCTCGATTATTTTCTATTATATTTATTATCATTAATTAAAATGTATTCATTCATAATGATTGATGATAATGACTCATAATGATTGATTCTATATGATAAAATATAGTGCCTAATTAACAAAAAAGAATGATAAGAATAGGTAAAATCTTAATAAGTTGCATGCCTGTCAAAAGTTAAAACGTAACTCAATATTATAATCCGATGAAGTAAACAATCAAGTTGACGTAAATATTATTTGTTATCGTGTTTACCAAAATAAAATTTAACTCAGTAAACTTGAGAAATCAATAGAAAGTATTAAAAATTAACTTAAGATAAATGAGGATATATTAAGTTATTATCAATCGATTTTTTTGCGCAGAAAAACTTTTAAATTACCTCACTTAATAAAAAGTAACGCTAGAAGACAATTACTATGTTGTTTATCTTAAAATTGGTAATAGAGCTATGTAAAAGCCTTTTAATATAATGTGAAAAAAAGCGTTAATTATTATTATTTTAAAATTAAATTGTCCTCATAGCATAATAATAAACAATGAAAATATATTTTTTGAACTGGGCATTGATTTGTTGCATTTTTTATGTTTTTATATCAAAACGGAGAAACTTTTGACTAGCAATTTAAGTTTCAAAGAGTTTCTTGAACTTTAACTGAAGTGTTTTCGATCTTTCGAAGAAAACTAAAATACTTTTCTTCCACTCACTTTACAGTTTTCCCCAAAAGATGAATTCATTTTTTAGTAAATTTCAAGACTCCGCTTTCATGCATTTCACAATGATTTTTAAAACAATAATAGGTACAAAAATCATCTGTTATAATATAAATAAAATTTTTACAATGATGTTTTAAAAATAATAACTGCTACAAAAACCTTCGGATGTAACACAACAATTTTAAAATGATATTTTAAAATGCTAATAAATATAAAAGTCGTCTGCTCTAACAACAGCAAACTTTTTGCAATGAGGTTTTAAAATAATAATTAATATATTTTGCTTTAACATAAACTTTTTAAAATTAGATTTAAAAAATTGCTGCGAAAGACTTTGGATAGAACGCAATATTTTTAAACTGATATTTTAAAATAATAATTGATACAAAACTCTTTGGTTGTAACGCAAACTTTTTAAAATAATATTTTAAAATGCTAATTAATACAAAAGCCTTTGTTTGTAATACAGACTTTTCAAACGCTACCGGTAAAAAACGATAACGTTTCAATTTATGAACACCCAAAACATAGGTGTCGGTGTTAGAGGCTGCCTTTACGATTTCTTAGTACAGCGAGATAATTGATGCAAACGTATTCTGTTTATTGTAACGCAAACTTTTTAGAATGATAATAGTAATGCATACAAAAGTCGTCTGCTTTAACATAAATTACTTTTTATGACACTTTTTAAAACTAATTACAGATACAAAAGTCGTCCATTTTTACATAAATTAACGAAGAACATAATTAATTCATGAACATTCATGAACATTTTCAAATAAAAGTCATTAAAGCTTAACTCAGTAAACTCTACTAGTAAACATTCACTAAATGTTTACTAGTAGAGTACATCGTATAAATATTATTTGTAATAAACACATTGTGCAACTTTTGTTTTAGAGTCTGAAATGCGTCTTAGAATTAAAAATTTAACATGATATTATTATTAAATTTGTTTTGATTAATTTCGCTTCAAATTTAACTGATAGATAAATGATAGTGAGTAATCTTCCGACGTTATTTTTTTATCCTTAAAGAAAATGCATTCAAAATATTACTAAATTATTTTAGATTTTCTTGATTTAGCAACTATTTTATATAATATATTTTATTATATGTTACATATTATATTTATATATTATATGTTATATATTATGTTTTAAATATTGTATTTTATATATTATTTTATACCATTTATTTTATTGAAAACTTGAGCATTTTTTCAAATAAAATTTTAAAATAATATTGAGATAAAATACGTGGAGAAAAAAATCTGGTAAAATTACAGTACAATGTGGTCTTTTCAATATTGATGACATTTCTGATGAAAGATGAACACAATTCTGGCTAATAAACCCAAAATATGCTATATTAAAATCAATCATTTTGGAAATTTTTCCGCTCACATGGAAATTTTTGTTTTACCAATCATATGTATATAGTTCTTGTAAAAAACGCATTTAGCTAAAAATAAAAAATTTAAAAAAAATACAGATCTGAAAAGTAAATTTATCTCAATAAAGTGTTTCTATGCCATGTTCTGAAGTATCATCATAGACCTTCCAAATTTAACCGCATTTTCCAAATTTTATAACACACACTGGCGGAAAAAAATCAACACCAAGAAGGATTATGCAAGATAAATTAATTTGGCAGGCTTGTTTATACGACTAAAAGAGGATGTCTACTCAAATTTAGTAAGTTTTGCACTAGTTGAGTCACAGTGAACGCGCAAATCTGGGTTACTTTAAATGCGTCTCCAGCAGTTCGCAAGCATTATTTTTTGTTAAATTTTGACATCGTGAATTAAGAATGCCTTTAAGAAGACGAAGAAGCCATTATCAACAGCCCACTGACTATGAACTTGTAATATGTCGTGTAATAAGGCAGCGGGAAGGTTAAATTTCCTTCCGCGATATTGCAGAAAGACTGGGGAGAAACGTATCAACTGTGCATGGTACTATATACCAGAGTTGAACAGCCGACCCAAATTTTGAGTTTACGGCTATCAATGTTCAACTACATAGCCTTGAAATCTTGAGCCCAATCCGGAAGACAAGAGAACTCCTGGATCATTACATCCAGAGGTATTGATTTGTTATGGTAACTTGGAAGACAGATTTAACTTGCATCAGTCTCCATTTAATACACTGGGATTCCTCTGTTGGCTGGATTCGAACTCCCGTTCTCACGAACACGAGTCCAACTCCCTACCAACCAGGATATCCCGGCCCTACTGTGCAGGATTTTATTTTATAACCGTCGTTGAACAGCTGACCCAATATTTTGCGTCTACGACTACTGATGTTCAACTCCGTAGCCTTGTAATTTCAAACCTAAACCAGAAGACAAAGGAACTCCTGAATCAGGTATTGGGAGAAATTTGCCTCCGTGGAGGACTTTTTGATGGAGCTAACCCGCATTTGAGTTACATGGAAAGGAAAGCTATAAAATCCTGGCGGCAAGGAGACTCTAGCACATAATCCGTCAACCACTGAGGATATTTTACGTCAGCACTGTGGTCGATGCGAGCCGGGTGAGGAATTTGTATCAACCGGTCATCACTGGAATTAAAACTTAGCTCACTTCATTGGAAGAAGACGGCTCTATCCTCTTAGCCACCACTGTATGATTGTTAGACTCAATGGTCAAACAGCGGTCTGAATCAAAGATTCGAGCTGCAGTTGGCACTGCAGTGACACAACGTTTACAAATCGGCTACTTTAAGTACAGCTCCAAGCAAGGCGCCTTGTAGCTTGCATTCCTCTCACTCCAAACCACTGCTGTTTACGACAAGAGTGGTGTCGAGTTAGAGCTCACAGGAGGAAAGAGTGGAGATCTATTGTGTTCTCTGATGAAAGTCAGCTTTGCCGTGGTGCGAGTGATAACAGTTTATTGGTTAGAAGGAGGTCAGGGGAGCACTTGCTACCGACATGTCTCCGACCTAGAGATGCTGGACCTACACCTGATTTTATGAACTGGGGAGCAATTTCTTTCGACTACAAATTTGAGCGTCAATCTGGTGATACAACCCGTTTTCTTGTTACTCATGAGCAGTGCTTACACTGCTGTTGTAACCCTACATGCTCTACAGAATGTCGACATGTTGCCTAGACCTGCTAGATCACCAGATCTTTCACCAATTGAACAAGCATTGGACATCATTGGACGACTTCAGCGTCGTTCGCAACCAGCATTAACTATCCCTATATTGACTGACCAAGTACAGCAGGCATGGAACTCCATCCTACAAAATGGCGTACGTCATCTGTACAACACAATGTCTGCCCGTTTGCATGCTTGCATTAAATTTCTGGTGGTTACACTGGTTATTAATGAACCAGTATTTCACATTTGAAATGGTTTTTCTCTTAATTGCATCAACCTGGGATGTTGAAGCTTTGATCAATTAAATATGTTACTCATGCAAACGCATTGCCGAAATTTCATTTCCCTACGATAGTTTTTTCTTGGTGTTTTTTTTTTCCATAAGTGTATTATAAAACCATATTCTAATGAAAACTTGACTAAAACCATTAGTGCCATAGCGAAAGTGCTTTGGAGAAAATACCAAGCTTTTGGTGTCTCCATAGAAGAAGAAATACGGTAAACTTTGCCATATTTTCGTAGTTCAGACTAAAAATTTTTTTCATAGCGATTATTTATTACCAAACATTTTTGTAATGTTTTTTTCTGTTCATTTTTTTATTCTGTTTTTTTTATTATTCTTTTTTTATTCTTGTTGAAAGTTTACAAATCAGCAAATTCATTTATGTAACCCATGCTCACAATTATTCATGCTATCCGTTATTTATTTCAGAATTTGAAAATTATATCAATAAACCAACAATTTGAATTATTTATTTTTTATAATGCAATTATATAATCAATGATAAAGCAAAAATTGTGAAAATATTTGCGAAATTTATAACTTTAAGGTTAAAGGTTAACAATATTATAAAATACATATGATAAAAAACAGACCGATTTTGTTTGTATTTTCAAATTTTTGCAGTAAATCGTAAATGCTAATCTCTATATTATCTGTAATTTAAAGTTTATATCTGCAACTGCATTTTTAGATTTAAAAGGTTATTAAAATATCACTGCTTTTAAGAAATGTTACTAATGAAATCTAAAAAGGAAAATTATTAAAACATTTATAACAATTGATGGTTAATTTTGCCACGTGCCATGTAAAATACTGCTATGTATTTCATTTTGTATATTTTCCTCATTTATGAAGAAAACGTAATTTATTAGTCTTAATGAAAGTGAAATTCAATAAAAAGGGTAAATATAAGTACAGATTTAGAAATATTGCATAGTTTGATTTGTTCACATAAAACAATATATAAAATATAAAATAACTTATATACATATTAAATATACATATAAAATATACAAATAAAATATAAATATAAAATACTGTTATTAATTTTATTTCGTATATCTTTAATTTTTCAAATTATATTTTCATCTTTTATGCACAGAACTTAAGTTATTAGTCGTATTAAGAATGAAATTCAATAAAAAGGGTAAATATATGTAAAGCTTTAAAAATATTTCATGCTTTGATTTGTTTACATAAAATAATATATAAAATATAAAATAACTAATATACATATAAGATATACATATAAAATATACATATTAAACGCCGCTATGCATTTTATTTTATATATCTTAAATTTTGCAAATTATATTTTCATCTTTAATGTAAAAAACTTAATTTACTAGTTTCATTAAAAGTGAAATTCAATAAAAAGGGTAAATATAAGTGCAGCCTTAAAATATTTCATATTTAATATTTGTTCACAAAATCAATTTCTTGAAAGTTGTCGAAACAAAAAGTACTTTTCGGAAACAATGCCTTTAAAATAATCCCTAATAGGAACTTTAGTCAGTTTTCGTTCGAGACAGAGGTAATTGGTTTATATGTTTAAGTGGGCAATCCCATTTTATTAATAGAAAGCTTTAAGAAGTGTTCTTAATGGACAAGATTATATAAAATTATTGTTAACGAAATATATTTTATGGAAGTAATATTTAGAAAAAAATATTTCTGAATTTGTACTCTTTTTTCATTGATCAAGTTTTTTAAAAGTTATATAATTGTTTGCAAAATAACGACTGATTTTCATTTGAAACTTAAGACCGTTACAATTTGCGTAGAAAATTGTAATCAAAGTTATTATTCTTGAAGACATATAATTGCTTAAAAAGTTTCATAAGTTCTATTCCTAGTTATAAGTTTCTATTTCCAAGAACTACTTCGTAAAAAGTTTTTTAATAGTTTATTATTTCGAATTTTTGGAATTTACTTTGGAATTGAAAATTTTCAACTTGAGAAGACATTTCGGAGAATTTTTATAAAAAATTAAATTTTGCTGTGATTGTATTAAGAAATTAAACTACGCTTTAAAAAAATCATCATGTGCTTTAGCAAAAAAATGAAGCCCTATCATCTCCGCCATCACCATGTATGGAAGTTCTACTTAAAATCGAGTTTCAACCAGATCTTTTTTAATTTCTTCGAAAATGTTACGTGTGATTTTCTCTGTTTTTCAGCATTTTTAACAAATTTTAATAATAGAATATCATTTAATAGCTTTATACCTTACAAAAAAAAAAAAAAAAAAAAAAAAAAAAAAAAAATGGCGTCGCTTTAGTAGAATAAGAGGGATAGCGTTTGGTAGCTTTTAGGCTTTCAACGGATTTTTTTTTTCTAAAAAAACTAAACCGATAAATTGATAAATTTATGCATTTAGAAACTTTTGATATATAATTAAAAATGTACATGTAAATGCCCTTAATTTTTTTTTTTAAATTTATATTTATGATTGCTTAAAGTGATGAAAAGTTGATTTGAAAAATGCTGAAAAACTCTCTGAACTTACGCTGTCCCAAAACAAAAATATTTTTCAAAAGTCTAAAAACAGAAAGCTTCATTTTACTAAATTATCTTTAATAAATTCTGATTAAAAACTTATTTTGGTATTATTTTGCTGAAACAGTTTCAAACGTAAATCACGGGGAAAGAATGATTAAGGTCCAAAAATGACAGTAGGATCACCATCCTTACATCATAAGGATTACTACGTTTTAGCAAATAAGTAACGTGGAAAATCTGTTCTCTCCGAGAGTTATTACTAAGAGAATATTGGTTTTGCTGGTAAAAAAACGATTTCAGACCACGTGCCTGTGTAAGATTGGTTCTTGCCCAAACACAACAGCTGCATACTTGCTATATTCACCATCAAAACTTTAAAAAAAATGAGCTGCTGAATTTGTGAAGCCTTTACGGTGGCTTAGAAACAATAGTAAGTCATCAGCTCAGATAAGACAGAGGGAAAATATTCCCCCAAGGAAAACTTTACGATACTAGTGTCTATGCTAAACATCAAGATTTGCAGTTCCTGAAAAATTTTTGAATGAGAAATCTGAATCACAATTTCAAGAAATTTATGAAAACCTCAGTATTTTGAATACACCTCAGAATAACAGACGAAAAGGCGGAAAGAAGAACAAGGAATTTAGAAAACGACGGGAATACTAGTGAGGAAATATTGATTAGGAAGGAATTTTGAGGAAAAAACGATTCTTGCCCAACCCGTTTTTTGAATTTTAATCCTTTTAACCTAGAAATTCTGTAAATTTTATTTTGAAATTTTTGAGGAATGTAAATAAATACTTGTGACACTCATATTTTTTTTTATATTTGTGATTTCAATTGTATGCTTTCTCCTGAAAATTTTCAAACCTAGAAATTCGTTTTTCTCAAAAACAGAGTTCATTGAGATGAATAGTTTTTCCTCCTTAATCTTCAAGGGTTTTTGGCGTACATTGAGATGAATAGTTTTTCCTCCTTAATCTTAAGGGTTTTTGGCGTGCATTGAGATGAATAGTTTTTCCTCCTTAATCTTCAAGGTTTTTTGGCGTGCATTGAGATGAATAGTTTTGCCTCCTTAATCTTAAAGGTTTTTGGCGTGCATTGAGATGAATAGTTTTTCCTCCTTAATCTTCAAGGGTTTTTGGCGTGCATTGAGATGAATAGTTTTTCCTCCTTAATCTTCAAGGGTTTTTGGCGTGCATTGAGATGAATAGTTTTTCCTCCTTAATCTTCAAGGTTTTTTGGCGTGCATTGAGATGAATAGTTTTTCCTCCTTAATCTTCAAGGGTTTTTGGCGTGCATTGAGATGAATAGTTTTTCCTCCTTAATCTTAAAGGTTTTTGGCGTGCATTGAGATGAATAGTTTTTCCTCCTTAATCTTCAAGGGTTTTTGGCGTGCATTGAGATGAATAGTTTTTCCTCCTTAATCTTCAAGGTTTTTTGCGTGCATTGAGATGAATAGTTTTTCCTCCTTAATCTTCAAGGGTTTTTGGCGTGCATTGAGATGAATAGTTTTTCCTCCTTAATCTTCAAGGTTTTTTGCGTGCATTGAGATGAATAGTTTTTCCTCCTTAATCTTCAAGGGTTTTTGGCGTGCATTGAGATGAATAGTTTTTCCTCCTTAATCTTCAAGGAATTTTTACCTGCTTCGAAAATATTGACGAGTACTGTAAATTAAATGAAAATAATTTTGAATTTATATTTTTCTTCATCGTTTACAAATTTTGGACTGTTGAGTTTTGTCTCTCGCAGGGATGTTGCTTCTCAAATGTTGTTTCCAAGACAGTTTGTTAAAGCTTACCCTGTATAAGAAATGTTTTTACTATAATATGCATCATGTGTTATTTTCCATGAAAATTACGAACAAAAAATGATTATGACAATAATATACCAACGAAATTCTCGTTTTTACACACTAAATATTATTTTAAATTTATTTAAATATAAATTTATTGCACCGTGTATCATTGGCTATAAATAAATATATTTATTATATACGAAGTACTTTCAATTCATAAGTTAATAAATTTATTTAATAAATTATTAATTCAGTTAATAAATTCTTAAATATCACTTTTAAATTTTCTATTATTTTATTGATTGAATTAATTTTTGTTTATGGCAGATTAAGAAATTGAAAAGTTGTGCAACAAATATAAAAGTAATAGGTGTATCAAAATAGCAATGCATTTTTCTTTCACCAAACAAAATTATATAATTTAGATAAACTTTTAATTTTATGTAAAAAGTTGCTTTAAAATGGTATGGAAAAACTTTATTGACATAAATGCACTTAGCTTGACTTCTTTTTCATCGTAAATTTATTCATAATTTTTTTGAAACAAAAGGCAATTATGAAAACTTCATCTGGAAAATCTGGAAAAATTACTATACTGTATAGTAATGGCATTTCTGCTAAAAAGTATAGCTCTGGTTAATAAAACCAAAATATGCGGTAGTTAAACCATTCGTTTATTCATTTTTGGGTCCTTATTGTAACGGTTTACCGAAAATTCTGCTTTCAAAATTATAGTTCGTATTATCACACATTTAGAAAAAATACACAACTGAAAAGTAAATTTAATCGAATAAATGGTTGTTGTGTCTTGCTTTTAGGTACCATAATTTACCATAATTACCAAATTTTATCATTTATTAGAAAACCATATTTTATTATTAATTTTACCAAAATCTTTACCAAAGTAGAATTTATTGAGCTTCTTGGTCTTCCCATAGAGTCATAAATGCAGTAAAATATGCAATATTTTGGTACTGTTGGACCAAACTTTTTTTCTTAATGTAATATTACTTGAAACAATACATTACTTTCAAAAAGTTTTAAATAATCAACCTAACTCTACTCTAATAAATAATTTAGAAAAACTCTATCCTTAGCATTACTTGATACATTAAATACTTTTAATTTTTTTTAAAGAAATAGTAAAAGAATTCTTATCTTGGCTTAGCATTACTTGCTTTAACAAACAATACAGTCCCTCTCGGTTACTGTGGTTTTTCTAGTTTTTTTTTTTCACCTTTACTTTTTCATTTACCGTTGGCAACTTTACGTTTTACGTTTCAAATTTGTTTTTTTTTTATCTTTCATGCTTGGCAAGTCTTAAAAATGGGGATCTATTATTGAGCACTTGAAACATGTGAACTCTAATTTTCTACTTATATATTTTCGAAGCGAATCGTTTATTTCATATTTATCGGACAGAGAACAAAGAGTTAAACAATAGAAATAAATTTAGTTATTTTTTCAAATCATAGTCTTCCACAAGAAACTATTTTAGGAACTTAACTATTTTTATTAACGATTTTTGTCAACTCATATCGCATGTTAAAATTCATAACTCATGCTGACGATTCTGTTTTATAATATTCATGCTCAGATATCAACGAATTCAAATTTTAAATTGAATTAGATATTTCTGAAATTGCAAGATGGGTTATAGATTTAAATTTAAACTCTGTCTTTAAATTTAAGCAAAGCAATATTTCTCTATTCCAGTTTAACACTTTCGAAAATTCACTTCTTTAAATTCCATTCACTTAAGCAAAAGCAACAAATGTAATAATTGCCACAGTCACATATTAGAACCAGTCAAATATATTATGTATTTAGATTTGTATATTGACTCCAATTTTAAATGGAAAACCCATATAAATAAATTAGTTAAAAAAAGCTGTGTTTTTTTAAATTAAACTTTACCATATCAAAAATAAAATTCACAAGAATTTTTGGAGAATTTTATACTATTCTTGGTTAAATTCATTAATAAATTATTGCGCTATAATCTGGAGTGGTTTATTAAACACCTATTATGTCTATTATGTTTATTAGATACCTATTACAAAACAAATTCGATGCCTTTTACGTCCCTTCAAAATAAATGTTTAAAATTTTAAAATTTCAACATCAAAACACTTCTGAGCCCAAGTCTGCGGGTTCGATCCCCGGCCAAGACACCGGATTTTCGGGATGCAGAAAATCTTCAGCGGCCATGTCGTATGATTATACGGCATGTAAAATATCCCTGGAGTACCTTATTGACTCTTGGTATTTCCCGGCAAAATTAAATTCCTAGTGCACTTTAGCGTCCAAATAGAGTCTCGGTGCTGCCATCTAGTGTGGCAGAAACTAGACGTGGAAATTAACACGGCCAACGATATCTCACCCATTGTGGTGGTCCTGAAAGAGTGGATATCACTTCTGGAGAACGCACTAAGTCTGCTCATCGGGAAGACTGATTGTGCAGCTCATAGGAAATAAAAAAAATTTAAAAAAACATCAAAGCACTTGTATTTTTAAATAAGTTAATTTACTTCATCTACGCCATAGTGCGCGTTTCCGTATTTTGCTTTTTCTATATCAAAGCAAAATAACCTGCAATGTAAAAAAGAATATATCTGAAAGAAGAATGGAATAAAATTTGTAAAACTCCTCGTTTTAACAAATAAACTTTTCATGAAAAAAATTTATACTTTGCTTGTAAACTATTAATATATTATCGATTTTGTTGCAGTATCTCAAAACATATTCTATTTATAAACTTACATTATATGAATTTAATATAGACGATATTATAATTTTTTTTTATCTTTAACAATAGCAGGGAATTTTTTTCCTTTTCTTTAACCTACTAAACAGATAAGTTTCTATTAATACCATTTAAGTATATATTTTTTAATTAAATATATAATATTTTATAATCATTATTTATATACACCATATGCATATAATCATTGCATAAGTAGATTTACATATAATTTGTGTGATTATATATTTTTCAAATATGTGCAATTGCAGTGCGCAAAATAAAAAACGGACTACCCTGAATAAATTTTGATCTAATGATCGGATCTTAACGTTCTAGGTATCCATTTTAATGGTTCGAAGAGGTAACCTAAAATATGCTAATTAGTTAGCTCATACGATAATTTAATTTGTGAAATCAGACACAAAAACTTACTTTCTTTGAATAAACATGTTTTTTTTTCAACGGATTCAGACTTTTGACCCTCAAAATACGTGGGGTGGCCACAATCTGAGAAATATGGTCCTAACAGTATGGTTAGAAGGGTGGCCAAAGTTTGAAGGCCTTAATATTAATTTTACTTTTTGAGTATTCCACTATATCTCGAGAGCTTTTTAAGCGAATAGAAAAATTTTTGCACGCCAATTACAAAACTCGTTTATCTGTAGAAAATTCCATGCAAAATATAACTTTTTGTAAAAAAATTTTTGATTTTTAGGGCATACAATTCTTTATATCATTTTTAGGAATGTAATTTTAAATGGCAAAATATAAAGTTAGAGCGAAATTGGTCAAGTAGCTCATGAGAAATCAAATTTAATAAAACGACTTTTTCAAAATTCAATTTCTCAGGAACTATTTGACCGATTTCGCTCAAATTTCGTACTTTACCATTTAATATTGAGATCATTAAAATTATGTTAAAAATTGCAGACCTTGCTATTCAAAATTTTTCGACTGTTATTAAATAAAATAATAAATATTTACTAATAGAGTTATATTTTGCATGGAATTATCTTTGGATAAGCAAAATTTTATAATTGAGCGTAAAAATTTTAATTCGCTTTAAAAGTTCGCGAGATATAGCGAAATACGCAAAAAGTAAAATTAACATTTAGAGGTTCAAAATTTGGACCACTCTCCTGACCAAACTTTGGGACCAGATTGCCGCTAGCTCCTGTATTTTGGGGGGTCAGAAATATGATTCCGTGGAAAGAAAGGTATGTTTATTCAGAGAAAGTGGGTTTTTGTGCCTAATTTCGTAACTTAGAATATCGTTTACAGTAATTAAATAGCATATTTGACGTCACTCCTTTAAACCAGTAAGATTGAGTTCTGAAACATGAAGATCCAATCTTTAAATTAAAAGTTACTCAGGGTGGTCCGTTTTTTCGTTTGAGCACTGTACAAGTTTCAAAATATATGTGTATTATGCTTATAAATATTTGGTAATTTTCAGTTTTCTACGTCGTTTTTTTTTCTTCTTTCATGCTTGCTTTTGTAAATTTTTTGTGTATTTCTATATCACCTGGACAGGATATATCCTCTTAGTGTTGAATATATGTTTATTTTAACTATTTTTGAATTTATCTATTTTCTGCTTTGCTTAATAAAATTTGTTTGTTTGTTTAAAAAACGAGTTCCTATCTAGCCTTACAAATTCATTTTATCAACCGTTATTTATCATTATTTTTTTTATTAATCCATGATATTTAAATATGAGTAAAAAATACTTGACCATAAAAATTGTATATATATATATATATATATATAGATANCTCTTCTTATATATAAATATATATATATATATATATAGCAAAATAAATGCAAAAAAACACGAAGAAAATTAAGAAAAACAATAAGTTTCATTTATTGCGCATAAGCTGCAAGTAAACAGATAAGTTGAAAATGAAGATAAGGCAAAGGAACATTACAGACATAGGAAAAAAAGGGGGGAACGAAAAATAATAATAAAAAAAAATAACAAGCAACTGGAAAGGAATAAAAAGGATAAATTTTTTTAAAAAAATCCGGAAAATAAAAGATATAATCTTTTCATCAGCCCACACGCTATATTGGATATTTTGATACAATATCAGAAAGCACTCTTTTTTGCGGATATAATCGTGTGGGCTGATGAAAAGATTATATCTTTTATTTTCCGGATTTTTTGAAATAAATTTATCCTTCTCTTTTCTTTTTTTCTCCCATTTGTTTGTTATTTTTTTTAATTATTATTTCTCTTTTCCCCCCTTTTTTCATGTCTGTAATTTTCCTTTTTTTTTCTTCATTTTGAACTTTTATATATATATTTATATATATATATACATAATTGTTATTGTAATTAGAACTGAAATGGGAGAAATAGCAAAATAGCATTAATATTTGCGATATCATTATTTTAAATAGTTCGTGAAAGATATCTCAACTATTGACGTTCGTGCAATTCAATCTATTGCTGTATTGAAACCTGATGGTCTATTAACGACACCAGATTTTACCTCATCAATCAAATCTGGTCATAAATTATTTTTCTACCAACAATTGTAATTCTATCCCTTAAACTTCATCAACATTGATCGATGTTGCTTGCTAATGATTTTAGCTCTATTGAATAAAAATTATAAATGCAATCAAAATAATGTGGGAGTATAACTTATTGTATCGCAAAGAAAGTTTCAGTGATATGGAGGTACTATTAACAAAAGTATTTTCATAATAATTTATTAAATAAATAAATAAACAATTTTTAAAATGCAAACAAAAATTTTATCTAGATAGAAATATCCTCAAAATTAAATTCGTTTTTTAATATTAAATAGTAATGAATTTAACTTATGTCAAAACAATTGCATGTAATTTAGATCATGTAATTTTTAAAATTAACAATGATAAATTTTAACAAACAATCATAAGCAGTATAAAACTTATTTTGTTATATATTCCTACATTATTGTGAAATGAAACACTTTAATTTTTATTAGAATTTTAAAATCACAATTAACAGGTGTTTCATATTATTAATCATAAGCAATATTATTATCAATGCTAAGTCAAAGCATTGGCTCAAATTTTTAAAAATAATTTTTAGCAACTATCATAAATAACAAAGACTTTATTTTATTATATACATACTCTTATATTATTGCTAATGAAAATCTCTTCCGTAAGAAAATCTGTTTCGTAATCTTATTCAGTAAGTGTAGAAACTTTTAAAACGGATTATTCATTGCACTATTATTCATTGCACTAACTGATTATTCATTGCATTTCTTAACACTTTACTTAAATCCAATAATGGTCCCATAATTTTAAGGAAAATGGTAATAAGAGTGCCCATTGTTTAATCCAAGAAAATAATTTGAAACTAAGTGTACATACAATCTATGTACTCATTATTAATTTTTGGGTTAATTTTTAGCTCACATGCTTGATGAGTGCTGACATCTAGTCTAAAATAAACTGTCTCTAAGCACATGACTAACAGTCTGCGATTTAGTGTATAAAATTGAGAAATAATCATGGTTACGGACGTAAGAAACAGATTGCTTCAATTTTTTGGTGCGTCACTTTAGAACTCACCAGCCCGGAAATATCATGGGCTCGAGAAACAGGGAGGCGAAACTTCAACCCGTCATTCTAACAGGAGCGAGAAGGAAGGGGTTAGCTGTTTTTTTTTATAATCTGTTACAACTGAGTAGGATATTTGGAAAATATATAAAGCTAATAAGAGACGTATAAAATTTATATATAGATGATATTATGGTTCTAAATTGAACCACGTGGTCATACTTTCCACAATTTACACAATGCTATTATTTCTTGTCTCTCAGAATGTAAAGACTTCAAATGGAAATATCCATTGCACTTTCTTGATTGACCTTTTACTTAAAACGTTACTTCCTGATGTGTTGAAACTAAGATATTTTGAACACGTATTGAGCTAATAAGAGAAATTTGCAATTCAGACGCAGCACTATGTTGCTGTCAAATAAAATTTTCGTGACTCATCGCATGAGACAGATGTTACAGAAAACGCGCACCCTTCATTTCACACATATACAATAATCAAAACATGCACATAAATGTTTAATTTCCTCTGAATGAGATAAATTACACTGAGCAACTATTACAGACGTTTTTTTTCTTATTCTAGCTGGCTGCGTTTATTCTAGAAACAGAAAATAAGTGAAAATCAAATAAACTGCTTGAGAATGTTCCTGAATTCTTAAATCATAAGCCTCTCTATTTATAGAATATAAATCCACCGAAACATCCGAAATTAGACTCTTTAATTTTAAATGTGGCCAATTACATCTTCTTTAATATCTGAAGACGAAAATTGGGCGTGTCCAATTCCATTTGCTTTACTCGCCTTAATAGGGTCTTTAAGCGGGAACAGTCATGCCATATTTATGAAGCAATCTTTCATACTTTAAATTATGAAACATATTTACCAAAATTCAATAAACAAATTTGTAAAGAGTTTTATTACTAATTACAAAATTTATGCATTTTTATATTGCTTTGGTAAAATGAGCAATTCAATGAAAAAATTTGTTTATAAATTAAATTCATTTTCATATCATAGCGTTTAATAATTGATTATAATTATACTGAGAAAATGAATATGGCCAAAACTGTTAGAAAACGGTGACCGTGTTTCTGGCTCTATGGAAACATCAAAAAGCTCGGTAATTTTTCCAAAGCGCTTCGGTCACGAGTTTGGTAAAATTAACAATAAAATACGGTTTTATAATATGCGATAAAATTTAGTAAATGTGGTAAAATTTGGTAATTTTATCGTGATTCCTTAGAGCATGGTATAAAAGTCATATATTTATTTGCTTAAATCTGATTTAAATTTTGCATTTTTCATGGTAGCAAGAATTGTAATTTTGAAAACCGAAAGTTCCGGTTTGTTACCATATAAAAGAAAAAATTATCGAATAAATGGTTTAAATTTCGTACATTTTTATTTTATTTACCAAAAATATATTATTGTTTTGTGATCAGAAATGTTATAACCATACAATATGGTAATTTTACCAGAATTTTGTTTCTCCCTTGAGAAATTTTTTTGCTGTCGAAGAAGATGTAAACACAACAGATGTATAAAACAATTTGAACTTTAAATATCAAAGCTGTTTGACATCATAAATTGTGGATAAAATCTTACATAATTTTATTTCTTATTTCAAAACCCTACACTTACATTTTTATCAATACTGTCCATTTTTGTTTCTAGCTAACAGGATTTGATGGTATAAATTATCTTTATATTTGCAAGATGTATCTTCTTCTCAAAAAATTTATTTAAATTTTCTATCTCCGTCTCAAAATTATAACTGCCATTTAAATATGCCATTTACCTATCTACTACTGTTGTTTGCGTTTAATTTGAACCAGTTACTTTTTCTTGTTTATATACTGCACTAGATTGCTTTCTAAAATAACTAATGAAAATCACATTGTGCATTCGAGGAATATAATACAAACACAGGATGTATTGAGAATCGAATTTATTTCTGGAATTATTTATTTATTTTCTGATGAAATGAAACAATCATTTGCAGTATTTTGATTAAAAGCCACTGTCTTTTAATTAAAGTATCATATCTTATACTATTACAGAAATTTTATTTCGATTAATGTACTCTTGTTTGTATATTTCGATAGAACTTTTGATTTTTCCAAAATAAACTTTCTAAAAATAAACTATGCAGATGCGTAATATACAAAAGACAATTTTATGAATGCGATGCATTTCCAAAATTATTCATTCAAAAACATATAATCTAGGGCGTATATCTTTCTTGACCGCACGCATCAATGATTTTGTTCTATTTTGATAGATCTTAAAAAGCAGAGAGATGGATAAATAGCATCGTGCTTAATAAAATATAAATGACTTAATCATTCTTAACTTTTCCTACGAATGTCGTTGTAAGAAAAATCTTCCATCTTGTTTGTTATTGCAATGTTAAATCTATTGCAATTTTAAATCTGACTAATATCTTGTAGTCACTGTTCTGTTATCTCTAAAATGTCTTAAGCTCCGCCACTGTTTCAACTTTGCGCTACATTTTGTTCTGTTGTTCTAAACTATAAGACTTAAAAAGACGAAATTGCGAAAGAGAGTAAAAAAATGTAAAAAGATTAAAAAATTCAGTTGTATCGATAGTTATTTCAAGAATTATAAACTGTTGAACTTACAGGGAAAAAAATACCAGCGCCACTCTGTGGGCCAAAGAAATGCAAATACTGAATTGAAATTTGGCATGCTGAAAGGACCTTTTTGTTTATGAACTTAGCATGAGTTTTTTTCATAATTCTAAAATGTTCGAAAGTTATTGCAATACGACGTGCTTTGTTGAGAATTTTTTCTCTCTTTTTCTACATTACATTACATTTCATTTTTGTAAGCAAAAAGAACAAAATTTAGAAACTTGAAATTATGAAGGTGTGTAGATAAATATACCGGAAAAATGTGGGAATTAAAATTCGATTCCTAGTATGAGAATCATCAACTATTAAACTTGCAGTAAAAAATCGTGATGGCCCGATCTGCAACTTGCAGAAAGGCAACATTAAAACTGAAATTTGATGAACTGAAATGGTAATTTTCATTTATGAACTTGGCATGAGTTTTTTTCTTCTTCTTTTTCTTTCTTTTTTTTCTACTTTCCAGTTCGTTCGAAAGTTGTTGCAATTTCAAGTGCCTTTTTTTACTACTTTTTGTCACTTTTTCCTTTTAAATCTTGAGTATTTATTCATTTTTAATAAGAATTTCCCTCTCGGATCTTTATCTCTCTCGGGATTGTTATTTTATTAGCTCGCGCTTAAGTCAATGCCAAAAGTAACAAAAACATTAATAAGTATAATTTTAAAAAAATAAGAGAACAAGGGATTAGATGTTACCTGATATAATTCTTAACATTTACATCGAAATTTTTAAAAATATGAAAGTTAAAGAGAGATAAAATATGTTTCCAATTTGAGCTGTTATAACAATAAGAGTCTTATAGACTAATAAAATTACTTATCATTCATTTCTTGTTGAACAAAACAATTTTAATTCCTTAGGTTAATATTTTTCAAGTGCAGTTGATTGCTTTTTAAATTTAGATATAATCATTTGTTATGACATGATTTACTATTCTAAAATATTTCAACATTAAATTGCAATAGTTATATATTTCATTAACAAAATTTTCTTTCCTTTTAGTGAAAAATATCAACATATAAGCAAATACTATGATGAATGAGAAGCATTCGCCGGGGTTAATTTACTTTTAGAAAAAGCTTTTATTTAAATGTATTTTAGTTAAATAAAATATTTAAATAAGCATTTACTATTTATTATAATTTAACCTAAACCTTTAAACGTTTCATCAATACTTTATTAGAAAAATGTCTATTTACAAATAAATTAGCAATAAACAAAAATGTGAAATTAAAAAAAATAATAATTTGCTCAACGTTCTCAGCACTATCGAATCAAAACAAATTATTTTACCTGCAATTCTAACCAAGATTCTGCACTCAATGTCCAAAAAACAAATGACTTCTCGAAAAATCATTTTTATAATGGATGTTTTCATTTAACATTCATAATTTAACATACAGGATGATCAGTAGTTGTCTTTCAGTACTAGTCTAGAAATGTGTCACGATGATGATGATTTATGCCATTATGAGGAAAATGCTGTTGATTCCTTCTCTCTTTATGATGAAGACAACAGCAAAAATTATCGAAATGGAAAAATATATAACTAATTATAAGAACACTTTCATACTTTATTATATTTCGATTCGGGTGCAAAATCATCAACTCAGGGCATATGCGAGAAACAGGTAAAACACTGTAATCAATATCCCTGCTATTTAGCAAATTTGCGTGATCAAATCCCTAGAGAGCGACTTAAATTAAATTTTAAGTACTTTTGAATACTTGAGAGCTCACTTTCACTATCATGTCTAGAGGTGGATTATACAGTGTTGCCACATAGCAAATGCAAAGTGCATGAATTCTTTTGTCACACCAGCAACTACAATTCAAGCCCGTCTTCCTTTATCTGGATAACATAATTTTTTATTTAATGGCCTCTCCACTTTATTTATTCACTGTAACTAATATGTTATTTGCTCAGTGCGCGGTATACTTCTTGCATCATGAAACAAATGATATTAAGGAAATGTTTCAATTAAATAAATGGAACAAAATCTTAAATTGATACTATTATTTTACATAAAAAATGAATCCGGAAAAACGAAATTTTTTATGCACAAATATTTTAAAGATTGTCTGTTATTTTCGAAAAAATTTTTACAGCGTTATTTGCACATTACTAGTACTTGTGCCCATTATTTGCACTTTTTAACCACATAACACATGCTTTTTGAAAGTATGCTTACTTATTATTTTACTCAGTTGTAGTTTTCCCCAGTGTGGTTTGCCATGAAAGTGATGTTCACCGTCTTATGCCTTACCTTTAGTATTAATAGTTTACCTTTGGATGCTTGGTCTTGCACGAAGGATCCCAGAACTTACACAATAGAAGAAATGACAAAATTAGTGTATGCAGTTGCAAATGATAAAGGAGTACCTCCAACTGTTATAGTAAATAGAATATTGAGAAAAGTGAGATACAGGCAAAGAAATGAAAAGGTAAGCCGTTGTTGATGATTTCAGTTTTTTCTTATATTTCATTCGGCGAAGTATATTTTTTTAAGACCACTGAACTCCGCTTAATGCTTTTTTCTTTATGCAGCAAGTTAGAAACTTTATTGCTAAATTACTTCAGGCCGCAGATGGTGACAAAGATTCGAATGAAAAATTTAATTTCATGAAAATACATTTAGATTGCTTCAATTGTTAATCTCTAAATTGTACTTTCATGATTTTTAAGCACACGCTGATCAGTTCGAATGAAAGTGATAGACATTATCGAACATTAATTTTGTAGAACGATTCTAAATTAAAGGACCATTGAAGACGCAGAGATCTCCAGAATGAGAAAAAGAAATTGTTAGATTTTTTTACATGGGTGTTTACAAGAAAAAGAATTGATTATTGATCATTCTAACCTTACTAGTTAGGGACAAAATTGCACAGCTAGAATTGCAAACAAGGAAATTTCAACTAGCAAGAAAAAAACTGTCTACGAATTGCACATAATGAGAAGAGACTTGAGTCATTAAATTCTCTAGTAAAAACAAAGCCTTAGTTTCGACTCAAAGTGAGAAATAGATATTTAATTCTTTAGATAACATTTTTAGTCTTTTGATTCGCCATTGTGTGTGGCCTATTTAGCATATTTACTTATGGCGTTTTTACATACCTTATTTTTTTGTATTCTCTAGAATTTGTTTGAAATATTTAAGTAAGTATGCAAGGTTATTAACGAAATTTAAATTGTATATGAGCAGTCTACAGCTCTAGAATAACTTTCTTAATAGATTTCCTTAATAACTTCCTATTTATTAGACTAATTGCTTAAATCAACTTATATAGAATGAATGAAAGGCTNATGAAAATATCCGATATTTTAACAACTTTCATTTAATTTTTAAGGCAAGACAAAAAAGCCAAATTCAACAGATAGCCCTAAAAGAACTTCTCAATAATAACCATCGACCTCCGCCTGAAAGTACTATAGACTTCATGATTCCTACAAATCAAGGATCATCCTCGATTATTCCCTCTCAGTCTTTACCTCCGCCTCTGCAATTACCTCCTACTTTTACAATACCTGCATCAAGACCAGTATCTCCATCAAGACCAGTCCCTCTATCAAGACCAGTTCCTCCATCTCGTCCTATGAGTCCACCACCCGGACAGTCCGGTATGCTGACAGGAGTTCTGTTTTCGACAGGATTTTCGGATCACTCTCAGAGTAGACAGCCATACCCACAACCATTTTATATTCCAGTACAAAATTTAAGGCCTCCGGTAAGCTATTGTCTGAAGTAAAATATGATAATTAAGATTTCACTGTTATTTGAAGACTTTAGATAAAGAATATGTTAGTGAGATTTAATTGAATAATGAGTTTCTGAATTCTTTTTAATTGAATAAAGAATTCTGTTGTTTTAGGATAAATAGACTCATTAAAAAAATGTTTATAAAGCAACTTTTTCCTTTGAAACCAGAATACTTCAAAAACTTAGTAGAGAACATTAATGTTTTATAATCATAGCGAAATGTAACATGCTCTTAAAATCAGAAACTTGAATACATCAAAATAAGTCTCCTAACAAATTCTTAAACTAAAATCTTTAATTGAGAATTTTTTGCATTTAATTTCTTTTGCGCGTGCTCACTTGAAAAACATCTTTAAAAATTTACGCTAGGATATAAATATATTTTTTATTTTATTTTATACCTAATTTTACCCACTAGAAGTAATATGAAAATATTTCTGAAGGTTTTTCTGAAGAGAATTTGAAGCTATTTCACCCATTTTTTAGATTATTAGCTATAGATACATATATATCCGCAACTTTTATTTTATAGATAAAATTTGCATCAAAACTTCTGAATGAATTCTGACAGATTTTTGCAAACTAAAGGTTTAATACAGCGGTGCCCAATTTCTTTTACGGCTACAGAACCCTAAATAATCAATTTCCTTTCAATGAAACCCCTACTTTATAAATTAAGTTTATTAAGGTAATAGTGAATGTTATAACCTATAAAAGACTATATTTAAATATAGTATATAAATTTAGAGATATGAAGATTTTATATTGTTTTATTATTAGTAAACTGAAAATATGCTTTACAACCAACAATTGAGCTCGATCTAGTTTAGTTATGAATATGTTTTTGGTGTACATACTATAAGCTGAATATGAATAAAATAGGACAAATTGTGAATTACGTCGAAATGAAAACTTAAAAGAACTGCTGAAAACTTTGAAAATGGTTATAGGGGAAATAGATTTTTTGATTAAATATATTAGTTATTTAATTTTGATTTGAAAAGCATAATAGGAAATACTAATGCAATGTCGTTAAAATGATTGTTCCTTTCACAATTTGTTCAATATTTTGTTATTAGAAATACAATATTTTTTAAAAAAAAGATACTTCTATTTCTTTGGCATTTTGCTAGAAATAATCTCATAAAGGCAACCGAAAGATTTAATAAATTATGAATTATAGGTTGGATCTAAATATAATCTGAGGTTTCAAAACTAATCTTTAGTTATAAAAAGTACGAACTCGCTGGACCCCTAGTGTTCCGCAGAACACCATTTGGAAACAGCTGTTTTTAAAAAAAAATACTTCCACATTTTCTTCAGAATTTATTCTCTATTTATGACTTCAAAGGATAAGCCAATATTAACTACAAAAAAGTAAAATATCCTCGTATATAGCCTGCTGTAGAGATGATAGGAAAAATGGGCCAGGATGTTTCAAACATATCAAAAGGGAAATTAATTTTCCATATAGACTTGGAAATGTTTGCAAAGTATCTGCAGTTATTTTTTTTTCAAAGAAAAAGAAATTTAAACAATCTTATGATTACTGAAAAATATAAAACTGGTTTCATATTTAAAAAAAATATGGTCACCATGCGTTTTTAAAATACACATATACAATGAAGATATTTATTTATTATTTTAAAAAATGATAACTGAGTCCCAAAGCATTTATAGGATTTATGTGAAGATTAGTATTTTCCGATTCTCCAACTCTGGCTTCATATTAAAACTTGAACGCTGAAATTTCTAAAAATACCCATATATGTCTAGAAATATTAATGAAATAATTCTTTTTTTTATAAAAAGAAGAACTTTATTTGTTCAAAAACATGCAAACTTCAGAGCTTATAACATGCTGATATGGCAGTTGGTGCTAATCGAATTATTATATGTTTTAAAATGCGTTATTTATTTAAAACTAGTGTCAATTAAAATTATTTTTCAAAAATGCCTACATACATGGAGAACAATTTTTAAAATGCTTAAAAAATCTCATTTGAACAATACCCATATGGGTCAAAAAATATTTAAAGAAATTCAAAACGAAATTTTTTCAATAACAGGTTGTCCAAGCGCTATTGTAAGAATGGACACTTTTTTTTTGCTCACGTTGTTCATTTGAAAATGATTTTCTTCTTTATACTCGTAATAATAAATCATAAGGGCTGTCATTTCTATTTTTATGGGATCAAAGTTGCATTTAATTTCATTTTTCTGTGTAATCACTATAAGACTTGGATAAATAGTTCAAGAATTATTAACTATTAAATTTGTGGAAAAAATACCATTCGGGCAACTCTGCTCGCCACATAAATGCATATACAGAGTTGAAATTTGACATGTTGAAAGGGACATTCCCGTTTATGACCTAAGAGCGAGATTTTTTTTCCAGAAGTTATTGAAGTTTTAAGACCAGGACATTAACATAGTTACATATACTTTTCGAAAATTTCCCTTTCGTTGGACCACAAAAGTCCAAACCCGATTCATTAAAGGTGAATTTCGGATTCAATCCATGTGAAGGAAGCTTACCCATTAGTTGATCACCAAGTACAGGATGAAATTTGAAACAAACAATACATTCATGAGCTGTTTTTCTTGCAAGGTTCCTGCCATGTATTGGCCAGAATTTTTGTCGAACGGAATTCAGATGGGATTGAGGATCAAGAGAAAAATATGTTAGATGAAGAGGCAACATTATGATGCATATAAGCCTGTGCTTAGATGAGAAAATAATGGGAAATTTATTTTCAAAACTTACCTAGGAATCGGCTAATCGACCACCCACCCGTGATATTCCATCGGAATATAAAAAGGCACCCAAGGGCTTAAGGTGACAGTTAGTCGAAATATTACTTTTTTTTAAAATGATGCTAAATCAGCCGATCTCTTTGAACTTTTCAAATTGGGAAAGGTTTCTTCTTCAAACTTTAATTACTCCCTAGAAAGATGTCCAATATTTTCCTCCTAGGATTTTTTGCAGTTTCTAACAAACCTGTAAAGATAACTAAGAATTCTAATTCATTTAGTAATAACTATATAATAGAATTATTAATAATATTAAAAAAAAACAGTAACAAAAGTTTTCTTATTGAAAATAGCCAAATAGTGTCCAATAGTGATTTAAGTTCTTTTTCATCGTCAATGTCCGAAATAGTTTGCTCATCAAATTCGGTAAACTTTGTTTTTGCACGAAGCAATTTAAATCTGGACAAAATCACCATATTTTGCATGATGCAATGTTCTCGACGTTTAGGCCACGGTAAATAACATCAATTGGATTGTTGTCCGAAGATATATGTTTCCATTCATTACATTCGGTCAGTTCTGATATTTGCACAACCCGTTGCTTACAAATGTTTTAAGAAAATGAGGGGATTTTGTAATTCATGCAAGTGCTATTGTCGAGTCCGACCTTAAAGTTAACTTCTTAATCGAAATGTTCAAGGATTTTACAACCTTTTCCGTTAATTTAGATAGCAAAAAGCAAGCGCACAATTGCAATCTGGGTATGGCAAGAGATTTTATTGGAGCTACCCATGATTTACTGCTCAGCATTTTCGAAAAGGAAGAATTGTGATCCGAAAATATATAAATTACTGCACCAAATACCAACGAAGAAGCATTAGCATAACCATGCAATGATGTGCGATTTTATGTAAAGATGTTTCTCGGGATATCAACATTTTGTAATTCTGAAAGGATGGTTGCAAAACTATTCCACTCCTTAGCCAATTCTTCTAGTTGCGGATCATTCCAATCAATTTTGGAAAGCCACATTCTTTGCATTATAATGTTAGCCCTTGTGATAACTGGTCCAACCAAGCCCAAAGGATCGAATATCCTCGATATGTGAACATCTCTTTTATCATAAGACTCTTTCCTTGTAACCGTCACAGTATGCGTAAAACATTCAGCTTTGGGATTCCAAAAAAGCACCTGAAGCCTTTACGGAGTGCGATTGCAGTTGATGATCAAAACTATAACGTATACCATTCCGATTTTCATTACCAAGCTATTCTGGATGGTTGGCACACCATTTATGCAATTTCATGCAGCCACGTTCCAACAACTTTATAGACACGAACAACGCATATGCGTTTTTGGTGTCAAATTTGTAATTTTTGGAACAATCAAAAATTCCCTTTATTATTCGAAATTGTAGAAGAAATCTTATGATTTAATGTGATTAATGTTCCACTTATACCACAAACTAATTATGTTTTCTCTGTTTGAACAAAATTGTTTTCCAAAGTCAGATGTTATAAAATTCGCCGTAGAGCCACCGTCTAACAAAGCTCGTGCTTCAGTAAAATTATTATCTGCATTTCGAGTCCATAAATTAGCCGTAGATAAAATCGCAGTTTTATTAGAAGATGCCAAGCAAATTAAGCGAGATCATTTCCTTTGCATGTGCCGTTGACTCATTATTTCTCGAGAAGTTCGATTCAGTTTCACTTATAGAGAAGGATTAATGTTATTGTGATTAGTGGTGTCAGTTAACTCAAAAGTATCTGGTTTATCTAACAAGAATTGATGTTTTTTTTTATAACGCGTGGAACATAATTATTTCGATCTGCATTAGCTTAACAAATGATTTCCATTAAGAGATTTTAAAAAAATCTTTTTTCTTTGGCAATATTATATCTTTCATTAAAGTTCATTTTAAGAAAGGAATTACCTTTATAAATTGTGTGTTGTAAATTACAAATAACACAAGGTTTATAATAATTCGAATTTATGAATGAGTTTTGTGTTTTTTATTGCGTACAATTTGATGCAATATCATTTGAATTCAACATGAAGTTTTTGTGTTTATGAATGTTTCTTTTTTTATTTTGCAATTGCTTTTGTTTTATTTTTTATTCATTTTTTCCTTGTTTTATTACCCTGGTAAATTTTCCAAAAACTGACATCGCTTTTTGAAGAAATCAATTAAATTATCTCATTCCGCTAATTCAGAAGTCGTTAGTGGCATTTCAAAGAGCTTTCGAGACTCCTTGTCAATTTTTTGAAGAATACTGCGTATAAAAATAATAGAACTGAACTGTTCTAATAATAATTCTAGTGATTTTTTAAAATTTTATCTAATACAAGTAATAATGCTTGTAAATTGTGTAATTCAAAAGCAGATTCATGATTGATTTTTTCGAGATTTAAAATTGAATTAATATGACTGTTGACAAGCAATCGTTTATGATCATAGCGTACTTCAAGTCCTTTAAAAAGTGACTTAAACGTGTGTTTTGTTGTTTAAATCTGTTTCGCATTCCCGATCAAGGCCGATTGTAAATAAAATAATTTATGTGATTCATCAAGATCATTATGTGTGAGTTGGATGAGATCAACGAATTGAATTGCGATTTAAAATTATGCCAATCTTCCATATTACTCGAAAATTTGGGAAGAGGTGTATCAGGCAGTTTGATTTTAATATTGTTATCAACAATTTGAGGATTGTTTTCGTAATTTTCAACAACAGTGATTCTTATAGGATTTAGAAATAATTTCGATTTTTTAAAAGCTTACCTTTAATCCTTCGATCTCTTCTTCAATTGTTGATAATATATCCTCAATTTCTTGAAGTTCTTTGTCTGGCACAATGCGATTTAGTCCACACGTAGTTCTTCTAATTGAACTTTTAATATTTTAAAAGCGTTTAATTTAAATTGTAGTAAAATCTTATCTTCGATATTCTCACTTTTTGAAAATTCAATGATTTTTGTGACTTTAACTCGGATACTTCCACGTTTCCGATTAAGTATTCTAGAATCCGCCATATTCAAGAAAACAAGGAAAGTTATTTGTGAAAATGCGCTACTATTTCCCTGTTTAGTTAGTTTAAATTTGAGCCGCTTAGATATTTTTTTAATTCCTCTACTGTAGTAACGATTACTTATATAAATCGAAATTCGTCTCCAGTGAGATAAGACCAAACAATATTTTGTTTATCCATAAGTCGCTGAGGGATACTTCCGTATCCTGATCTGTTTCACCAACTACAATCGCCAAGGTGCCAAATAGATTTTAAACTTTAAATTTTTTTTTTTAAAAAAAGGCATGTAGATGCTTGCCCGGGGGTGGCTACGAGCTATAACACTTCGAGTTGGTCCCTTTATGTGATGTTTTTTTTTTAGTTTCTCGCTGGCCGCTGCCCGGAAGTTGCCAAGATTTGACGATTATTCTGCCACAGATCAGGATACGGAAATCTCGATCGCTGGCTACCAAAGGCAAATTAATGACAATGACTATAATTTTTTTCATTAATAATCTATCTACATGTTTGCAGATAACTTACACCATAGCAAGCTCCATTAAGAATCTTGCAGCCACGACTGGCTAGAGGGAGAGTTGAGTTTCAATTGACTAATTAAAGCGTTCTTCAGTTGAGGGCGCTGTTATGATATTAGAAATGCAACAAAAGCTCAGAGTAAGACCGAATACACTATAAACATAAGTTTTGTTAATATATTATTTAAAACTAATTAAAGCGCTAGGATTGGAGGACGGGTTATAGAAGTAGAATATTTAAATACAGTTATGCTATGTATTCGGCTTGGTTACTATAAAAGTTTATATGTTGCGCATGATAATTTTAAAAAGTGATTTAGCTGGTCGCCAAATGTGGCTAGTATTATTATATAGCGCATTATATTATTTTACGTCATCGCTGGTCTGATTCAATGATAAAAATTTTGAAGCTTGCTAAACTACAATAGAGTTCGAGTTCGCTTCAACCATATTATCAGACCAAGTTGAACCGTAGTATTGGCTTATTTTAAACATAATTATGGTCTAACTTGCATCAAAATAAAGTTCAATCTGGAGTCTAAATAAAATTGTTAAACATTATATCGATATCATGGTTCAGGATATTATTGTTTAACGTTGATTCAATTTTTCTAATATATTTAGACCACGATGCACTTTCTAAAGCATTTAAAACTTTTTTTTAACATGAAATGTATAGCCAGGAGTAACTGTCCGAGTTAAAAGTGGTGTAACAGATGGGACACTTCCAGATGTTGTGGTAACCTTATCCCCAATGATGACAATTGTTGAAGTTCTGAAACAAGCAGAAAGCAAATTTCGATCCTTATTGGGCATCTCATCATTATCTGAAGATGAAGTTATCACGTTCAGTCGTTCATCTATTGCAGAGTGTTATGTTATTGAAGGTTTTAACGGTATGAAAACAAATAGTAGAGGATACTGGAAAATAGTTGTGTATGACCGAAACGAAGAAGTAAGTATATTTGAAAAATTTACTGCTACATTTTTAAACGACTTAAAGCTTGAAGTGAAAACTTTATTAGCTAAATACTAATTAAAGAGCTTACAAGCAAAAACATTAATCATCTCTATAGAAATCATGAAATCAATTGTTCAATTGTTGATTGCTAAATTTTATTTTTAACATACATTTTAATGCTGACATATATGAAACATTTTTAAGTAAACATTATTTGTTTTGCTTTTATCATGCATTTTGCTTTACGATCCCAATATTGCTCTCTATTTTCTTAATGATTAACAATATTGGGTTCTTTAGAATGTAATTCAGTTTTCTTTTTCAACAGATGATTAATTGCATTTTTTTCACAGCCAATTTCACACTTTAGCCACATCATCGTTATATATTTTGACAACTGATATAGCGTGTCCTGCTTGTGAAAAAGTTCGAGTGATTCTGTGTTGCAATTTTTGGTTGGTCTCCTTTCAACTATGGAAAGTGTAAAGCAGAATTTCCAATTTATTTTACTTTTTTACCATCGAAAAGTAAAAAAATTGCTGTTAAAGCAAAGAAAATTCATCCGATGTGTATGGAGAAGTTGTACTGACAGAACGCCAGTGTGAAAATTAGTTAGTGAAATCTTGATTTGACAATTTTGATGTTGAAGATGCTCCACGTTCTGGAAGGTCAGTCAAAGCTGATGGAATCACAATAAGGTCATTAATTAATGAAAACCGGCGAATAACAGTTTGTGTGATGGCTGAGATATTAAATTTATGCAATTCAACCATTCGTGATTATTTTGAACGTTTAGGTTTGAGCTCACAGCTTGAAAGATGGGTTCTTTATGTCTTTTAAGAAAAGAAATTTGTGCCCACGCGTTAACGTCTGTGATTTGCTTCTCAAACGTCAAGAAAACGATCCATTTTTTAAGTGTCTCCTCACTGAGGACGAGAAATGGATTGTCTACATTAATGTTTCAGTCTCTACAAAATGTTTTAGATAGTGTTACCTGTACTTCAAACGAGAAGGTAAAAAATCACCTAGATGAATTTTTTTGCCAGCAAAAAAGCGAAACAATTATAAAAGTGGAGTAATACTACTGCTAGAAAGATGACTAAAAGCATTGTACTAGGATGGGCAATATATAATTCAATAAAATATTTATTCACAATAAGAAAATTAGCTTCCATTTTCATAAAAGAAGCGAAATTACTTTCCGAGCAACCCAATATTTATTTCATTAACTAAATGATTGAAACTTTTACACTCCGTACATTATAAAACTTTATTTTCAGATCTTTATTCTAGGAATTTTATTTTACAGCCATCAAGCTGTCACTTAGCAATTGTAGTACTGTCACTTGGGATTAACTATTTATGAATGAAATTTCAATTACTAGCACTCAACTAAAAAGTAATGTTATGTAGTTTTCAAATTTAAAGTATGAAAAAAAAGTTAATTCATTTATTTCTTTTTGATAAAAAAATTACCTTTTGACATTATAAAAATGATTTACTAGATAAAAATATAATATAATCTTATTGGCATATCTATTATAATATAATCTTGTAAAAAAGCATCCAAATCCTAGATACCCATTCAATTTACACTAAACAAACAGTTTTAAGGAAATTAGAATAATTATGGATCGTTTCAAAAAACAGTAAAAGCTACTCTGAATGGGAGTTATAAAAAGAATGATACTATATATATGAGTATGATACTGTATATATGAGTATATATGTGAGTATGATACTGTATATATGAGTATGATACTGTATATAAGTGAACGATACAGCTACTCAGAATGACTCTAAAGTTCTCTGAACATTAACTTAGCTACTCTGAATGAAAAAAAAATTTAATCTCTTTTAAAGTTTCGATACACTGAATGAGCTTATTTTGAAAGCAAAAACTTCAATTTAAACGTATTAAAAAATTTCAGACCCCAAACTTACTCTTTAATTGAAAATATTTCTAATTCAATAAATTTTCAAAACAAATAATTTTTATAGGAAAAAAAATTATGACAAATTTATTACTTTATGTATCGAAAAATTTCTAAATATTTCTGAATATTTCATAACAGCATAAAACTAAATATTCACGACTATTTCATAACAGCATGAGATTAAAATTTTTTGTCCAATTCGTAGCAGAATCCGATTAAATTTTGTGACTAATTCATTGCAATATTATACTAAGAAGTCACGAATATTTTTCGGTCCCATAAATTCGTGACAGCATGTGAAAAAAATTCAAATAATTCAATTAAATCATCCAAAAAGTTATCAAATTAACTAATTCAAAACAGCATAAGATTAAAATGTCATTGCTAATTCGACAATATGAGACTAAAAATTATGATTAATTTATAATGGCATGAAACTAAAATTTCAAAAATAATTCAAGAGGACATGATCTTAAGAATATATGGCAAGTCAAGTCAGGATTATAAGAGACTAACAGCTCATTGCAAATTCATGACTACATGAGACTAAAAATCATGACTAATTTTCAATTATATAAGTTTAAAAATTCCTGACTGATTCATGACAGCATGAGACTAACACTCATGATTAATTTTTGGTAGCATATGTTTAAAAACTTTTCACTGATTTATAACAGCAGGAGATTAAATATTCATAAATAATTCATAGTAGCATTCCAGATAGCAGGGTCTGTTATCAATACATAGAAAATGTATTTTCATTTTAATTTGGTTGGCATGGAATGGTTGACTAATTAATCCTTTTTTTTAAAATTTAGTAGAAATATTAGGATAACAAGCTTGTTTCTTTGAAAATTAAACAAAGGCATGCAAAAAACCTTACAAAAAATCTTATTTTTTATCTTTTACTACAAACCTTGTTTTTGCCTTTTTTCTTCAAGCTTTGTTCAGGCTTTAAAATGTAATATTTAGTTTGTATTGGAGACTTGATGATTAGGTGAACCTTCACTTTTAAAGTGTTTAGAAAAGCATATAGAATCCCTCTCAAATCAATCGTGTTTCAGTGATGGTCATAAAATCTATGAAAAAGGCCTTGAGGTTAGGAATTTATCCTCGGTTTGTTTCAGAAAGCTTTCTACTCTTAATTTGTGAATGATGATTCATCCTCGATTTCAGAAGATTTTTCTAGCCTTGTTTTGTAAAAGCAGACTCAATCTTGAGATAAAATGGTTATTAATGCAAGCTTAATACCAACCTCATAGCGCGCTAACTGGCATAGTTAAATTTAACATTGTTTAAAGCTTGCATGATTTATATGCTAATCTTTAAGAATTCTTGTTGGGCTTTATGATGCAGAGCAAGGACTCCCAAAATAGTAAATGCGCCAAAAGCATCGGTAAAGTGAGCCAAAGGATGAGTTTGACGATGTTCCCTCTTGCTGTAGGGGTTGCATCCATTTGGGAATCAGTCGAAGCGCTGCCTGCGTGTTGGGAGGTGACTAGGTTTTGATATGACGCCCTGGTGAGTAATCTTAGCTTCTCGCCCCCCTTTTGTATTACTTAATGTTATGCTATCAATATGTAATCAAGAATATTTTAAATCATTAAAATTTAAATTAACTTTAATTTGTGTAATATAATTTTAACTCTAATTAACATGATACAAAAATCAACCTTAGATGCATATTTGGGAGGAAGATTAAAATGTCCTAACTAGTTAATGACAGCATAAAATACAAATTTAATTTGTATAGTTAAGTCAGTTCTTCTTCTTACAGGTAGTTTATGATAGTGTTTGCTTGCCTAGCAGAAATGAAGTACCTGTAAAGCCTGGGATGACAATCACACTCTTATATTCTCTTGTATAATCATTGTATCTCATTTGCATCGCAAGTTACTACTCTAGGTCCTTCAAATCGTGATACGTCAACTTTTTTGACATAGAAATGTATATATATCTTTCGATGTTCTTTTGTCTTGAATGTATTGTTTATTTGAAAGTTAATAAAACTTCAACATGTTTACTTTAATAGATTTTAGTGATGAGCAAATGAAGATAAGCAGCATTTTTGTGAAGTTAAGTAAGTTAACTTTAAAGCTGTTAACGATGGCCTTGTCTTCATTTCTTGTCCACAAGATTTCTATTAGTGAAACCTTTAAATGACTAAAACTCTACTTAATTGTTCCCGCACTAGTGGTGATTTAAATTATTTCTTAAAGAGAAGCTTCCTGATGTTGCTTGTTGACTATTCGGGGCATTTTTCCATTCCAAAACCCCAACAACAATAATTCTAAACTTAAAACTTGGAAACTAAACTAAGTAAAATTTCAAATTTAACTGTATAGATCTGAAAACAAGAATTTAAAGCTTAACCCCGACCCGCCCCCGTCAGGGGGCATCTGGAGAATACTGTAGACTCGTGCACGCACGTGACCTATCAGAGGAGGAAAAAGAGGATTAAAGAAGGTAGTCTTGGTGGCGATCCATGCAACACTTCGGAAAAATGGGCAAGGGAGGCGGAAGCAACTCCAGGGGAAACCCTGGTTGATGTAGGTTGGGCGACGCACGCTCGGAACTGCGACCTCACCAAGATCCAAAGATTCCCTGCCCCCAACCAGAAGGCTTCAAAGAATTTAGTGAAATCTTAAAGTTAGCAAAAGTAGTTACTCAGAAAATAGAATTTAGGAGTTTGAGTGTTCAAACATATTAGGCGAGGCATCAATAAAAAAATAAAAAGAAAAAGAAAGCATTGAAAAAAGGTGACTAACATATGGTGATGATGAAAAGTACCAGAATTTGTCCAAAGCCCATGAAAACCTGAAAACAAGAAATATCTAAAATATTTAAAAACTATCAATTTACAATTTATAAGTAAATATTCTTTTGTTCTGAAGACATTTTGCCTTCTCACTTGTTACTTGTTATTATGGACTCTTCTCTTGCTTTAAAAATCGTGTTGCATTTGCAATATAATTATGTTTATAGTTTGAACCTTCCCTTATATTCAATAAAAGTTGAACAGTGATAAGACCTGCATTTATATAAATTATTTCTATGCAGGATTTATTGATTTTAATTGTAAATTTGTCATCTTTTCCTTTATAAATTTAAAATATCAATTTGGGACTTTAAATTTTTTTGTTAGCGAGAAAATTTAAAAGTATAAAAAACCTTTTCTTATTTCTAATAAAAATTATCTATAACACTTTATTTGCTTTCCAAAGATTCAAACTTCGCCTTTGACTGTTCTGAACTGTTTTCTAAAACTTTGAACAAAAAATTTTCAATTATAAGTTACATTTAAGTTGAAATACTAGTAAAAATTAAAATTTAGTTTGGAATTTGCGCAGAAAAAGACATATAAAAACGAAATACATAAATAATATTTAAAATTTCTAAAGTATTATTAATTTTAAACGAAATAAGATTTTTAAAGGAATACTTGGTTTAATAACCGTTTTAGTTAATTTAAAGTTTGGTTTAATAAAAAGTTTCACTAGATTTGATGCTTAGTTAATAAACGTTTTAGTGCTACTTTACTTAACAGAATACAAGAAGTATTCAGTTCCATTAAGCAGTACACTATCAAATATTAAGATTATTCAGTAAAAATTGCCCAACGCTGGAATGATTTCAAGCAGATGAGTTACCATAGAATTTTCTGTAATACATGCGACTAATCTAATCTTACATCTCTTTCTCGAATCGAGTCAATAAGCGAATAGTATGACATTTAAATTTAATCAGAATATTCTCGATTCTCTGTTAGGTTTTTCGATATGGATAAGTAATTCTGACCAAATCTTTGAACTTAAGAAGAAAACGCAATATTTTTATCATACACTCACCCAGATAAATTCAATCTATTGAGTAATATTTGGACAACTAAGAATAAAATAGTGAACAAAATCAAATATATATATATAGATAGATAGATAGATATAATAAGATAAAATGGAAAAACTTTTTTTAGGAAAACGTAAAGGTCTTCACCAGGACACATCCTTTACTATGAATGCGATATTTCTGTATAAAGAATAATTATCCTTTAATTAAAAAATTAACCCAATTCTTTAAATTGAATGAAAACAAATTTTGTGATTGAGTCCTATATAAAATTGTAGTGTATCTTTTCCTCAGAAATGGTGAGAACTACTTTACAGAAGAAGAAAAAAATATGTGATGAGACACCGGGGATAATTCTTGGTGTAATTTGTTGGTGTATAGTAGCGATCAAGGCGACAACAAATTCACGACATTACGGGCTCCCTTGCAAATATTTTGCCATTATCACGTAGGGATAACGAAATCGGTGTTTTCGTAAGAAAAAATAATTCGTGAATGTGTGTGCTTGGTATAACCATTCTCTATTGTTGGTGTTTAGTGTTAATTACACAGCTAATGGCTATTAACAATTAAATTATTAACAGCTATACAGCTATTAAGTCTATATAAATAATTGAGTTGATGCTAGTTTGAAGTTCGTTCAGACAGTTTTTGGGGTTACTCAACACCAATTTGAGTGAGGTATTACACCAGAGAATTTACAATGCAGAATAATCGAATTTAGTTATTTTAAGAAGAATATAGTACTAAACCTATATTTGAACCAAATTAAGCCTATATCTGAGCTATGTTCATCGAAAGGTTATTAGTTAGTACTGAAGAGAAATCCAGATAATTTATTTTCACATAAAAAGTACTATGATTTTGAAAACGATTTTTTTTCCTTTGCTTTTCCCATTTTGCTTAATTAAAATAATTAAAAAATCATTTAAAATAAACTTGCTTAATTATACGAGGGTTGCTATTTATATTTCTGGCCTAATAATGAAAAAAAAACAAATATGTAGGATCGAAATTGGTTTTATTGTTTTTCAAAATATTCTCCATCATGATCAATACACTTTTGCNTAGCCTTGTAATTTTGAACCCAATTCAGAAGACAAGGGAACTTCTGGATCAAGTATTGAGAGACATTTGCCTTCGTGGAGGACTTTTTGATGAAACTAACCCGCATTTGCGTTACATGGAGAGGAAAACAACGAGAACCTACCATGGTTAGTCTTACAGCAAGAGGACTCTAACCCATGATCCGTCTACCACTGAGAATATTTTATGTCAACATTGTGGTCAGTGCAAGCCGGTTGTGGACTTCTAATCGACCAGTCATTGGAATTTGAACCCCTGAGATTCGAACCCTGTTCACCTCATTGGAAGGCGAAAGCTCTATCCCTGAGCAACCACGACCCTCTATGTTGCCTTGTTGTTGTTACTATTTCACCTCTGAATATTTCCAGAAGTCCCTTTGACCCCCAGATAGCGCGTCCCGGCTCGGATCAAATTACGATGTAAAGTACCGACAATTTGGGCCCACCATCCGCAAAATGCATTTTACCGTTAAATTCCTTTTAACCGTTCAATAGTATACAGTAACAGTAATATTTATTTAATTACAGTGATTCAGTGATTTTACGGTAATTATTACTGCGAAAATTTACGAAATATCAGATTTTTTTGTTACTTAACATGTTCCGGTACAAGTTGATCTTAAGGTTAAAAAAACTACCGACATCCTGATTGTCTGTACTCTTTACCGTAATTTGATCCAGAATTTTTTACAGCGCAGGTGACGTATAGAGGGATGCCTCTATCAGTATACCCATTAGAGGACAGGAAGGTAATAAATTACCTTCTGAGGACCAACAAGGAGAAGTCCGAGCACTTTAAGGCAATTACAATTATCTTCCACGTACAGTGCAATATTTAACATTGCTTTATAAATTCTATTTTTTGCTCCATTGCACTCTCTTATAGAACAAACGAATCAAGAAACGATCGGTTTTATAAGTTAAAAAATTTTCCGGTGGCTAAATCAAAAATAAATATGCAATAGATTTCGCTTATGCTACTTACTTGCAAGTAATTACATATTAGAGTGACGAATCGTTATAATCATGCTAACTTTAAATAATTATAAGATATCAAAAATAACCATTAAAGTTAGGATTAATTTGAACTTACTTGATTACTTTTACTTACTTTTTCGTCAGCTGCATTTTATATTAAGTTTAAAACTTAAAATTCCATTGCAAAATTTTTTACATATTGGTAAAAATACTATACATATTGGATACATATGGTATATATTTACATATGGTATATCATATATACTTTTACATATTGATGAAAGTGACTATTTGAAAATATTAAATAAATGAACTGCAAAATTTAAATAGCGCAAATTTTTGACTGCAAATAATCATGGAAATTACCAGAAAATTTAATGCAATAAAAATGAAAATTACAATTTATGAAAATTATTAAGTATTAAAAGTGAAAACTGCTTAACCCAAAACAGAAAAACAACTTTTGAAAATTTCAATTTCGATTATGATAAAAAAAAACTATCATATCCTTTGTTAACAGAATAAAATTGATCCTTTGTTAACAAAATAAAACATTGCAACCAATAATTAATTGTAACCAATAATGAGATATTTACAATTTTATTTCCTTTTTTGAAATAAATTACGTTTTGCCCAACTTCGCAACATAGCTATATGTTTTAAAGACATTAATAAATAAATAAATTATAAATAAATAACTTATAAATACATAGTATACATAAAAAAAACTGTGAAATGAAAATAGATTTGGAGAATAAATTATCTGTAAATCGTTCTTTTTTAATAAATGTCTTCTTGAAATGATTGATTGTAAACAGCAGATAATACAACATTGCTATTTTCTTTAGAACTTTCATCTTTAGAATTTTTGATGGCAAGCCATCCTGCTTTATCGACAGGATCACTAGGTCCCCAGTCCTTTGTTGCCTTGAAGCTATTCAAAATTTTCTGCAAAAGAATGGATACAAGAATAAAAACTTATGAAAATTATTTAAAGTAAAATCTATCTTATAATTTATTTGTTGAAAAAATTTACGAAGTATTACTTAAAATACATATTCCAAATTCCAGTTTATTCCAAAAATTAAACTTATGCTTTTAAACATACGAAATGTACAATTAAATTAAGAGAATAAGCTTACAAATTCTTAAAATTCAAGGCAATCTACAGAGAGTTCAATAATAATTATTTTCCTAATTTAAAATTCACATTTTATATTTTTTATAGTTTGATAGTTTTCATTTAATCATTTTAAGATAGATTGCTTCTTAATTTTAACATTCTGACAAGGATCTGAGTAAATATTAGATATGGTAAAGAATTAAATACTTATTTTTTTTAAACCATGGCCCATATTGTTAAGAAAATCATATACCGAATTCCGATTAACAAGCTGTTCATTTTAATAACCAAATTTTAAATTATTTTGGAAAAGTAAGTTTATAAATTTTTTTAAAAGTAATAATGAAGAGATTTTCAAACAATGTAAAGTTTCCGAGAAATGATGCAACAAAAATTATATAAGGATCTTCTTATCACTTCTTACACCCATTTGAATAACCATACACCTTGACGGTTGTGAAACTATGGTATCTGTATCTCTTGGTGCATCTATTGTATAGTGTATAATGTATAGTATCTTGGTGTGTTTAGTGTCTAGTGTATAGCAAGTGTAACTCTTGGTATCCGCTAATATTCTTTGTCTTGATTCATGGGATGCTCAACGCCGACACCTACGGCTCTATTTTGGACAACAATGTTTTTTCCATGTTGAAGCAATTTATGAGTTGGACATTTTACCACCAAAATGGCCAATAAAGACCTATAGTAATGAAGTCGCATTGTGAGAATGTAGTTAATTGAATAGACTGACTTTCTCCGAAATCAGACATAAAACCTCTTGAGTACCCCTGGGGTCAATTAGATCACCAAATTATGGATGGAATTACACTGCAAAGGAGGAAAAACGCCCTTAACATGAAAATATGTGCAGATTTTTTTAAATATTTTTAGATTTAAATACCGATTCTTGAGTTATCTTTAGTTTACCAGATACCATTTTCTAAAAACTCCTCTTTTTTGTGACTTAACGTATTTTGACAGCATTAAATAACAACTTGTTGTCAAGGGAAAGCTATTACCGTTGGCGATTTTGGTGACAAAAGCATTATCTACAATCCCGAAGTCACGAGGCTCAATACTAAGTGACATATCCGAGAATTTACTGGAATCATTGAGACTTTACCCTATAAAAGTAGTATGCGAAAAACCATTTTGGTTTCGTATGAAAAAAGCACTTTCTATTTATCATAATCTATGTATTTTCTTCTAGCCTAACGGTAGAAAAACCACTAGTCGTCATACAGAGTACTGGTGGATCTTCTTTACTTTAAAATAATAAATGTAAACTAGTGGGCTGCGCCCCCGTGCTCGCTAGCGCTCGCCAACCCCCGAAAATTGCTACGCAATCTTATATGGTTTGCTTTGCAAACCAAGCTCGCTACTAACTTAGGTACATTTTGAGCAAAATTCTAAGAATTCAAAACAATCATTCAAATCCATATAACAACTCTTTTTTTTAAAAGAAATACACCTTTTTAGTAAATACTAAGTCATTAAGATAAATCTTTCATAGCTGTCATCAATGCTCTCTTCCAATCTTCGAGCAAGCTTCTTTTGATTATACTTCAAAAGCGTAACAGCACGACTGAGACTCATTTTTCAATGAATAACTAATAACAATAATAAAACAAATAAATCCGTGATATAAATCAAAAATCGTCAAATAAGTTCGTAATATATAAATTCGTGAAAAAAAGCGCTTTCGACAAAATACTAAAATAGAGATCTATCGGCAAAGACTACTCACTTCTGCTTAGCTTAATAGTATGAGATTGCAGCAGCTGATAGGGTGAATTTCGGAAGAGATCACATTTGGTGAGAATGCTCTCTCTGGTTATTTCAGTTTCCGTTTTTAAAAGCGCTATATGTCGACCAATCATTGGTCGATTTTCTTGAGTTGCCACTCGGGGAGTTGTAATGAGGCTTTTTTTTTGTCGCCGTATAAGAGAAATACATATATAGATGTTAATTTTTTTTATCGCGTAGTCTTACTAATTGGAAGAATAATTTAAAAACAACCATACTTTTTGAATAGTTTCACTTGGATTTCTATAAATTACGTAGAGTCCCCATATTGGAATTTGTATTAGAGCTATAAAAGCAAGGAACCAGCCAGTGTACTCCGCCCAAAGAGGTAAAGGATCTTTCTTGTCCACAACTACATGTCCGTAAACAAATATTATCTAAAAGAAACAAAACAGAAAGGTCATTACCAAAATTCACCTTTTCTCATTATTCACTTGTCTATTTTGTTTCCTATTTTTTTTATTCTTTTTTAATTTTTAATCAATTTAAAACAGAACAATTGTTTAGAATTCATTGCATTACAATGAAAATATCTTTCATGATAAAAGCAGGGAAATACTTTTGTAAGCTAGAGTCCATAATTCAATTTCTGTTTTTGTTTCTTAATTGATTGATTATCATATTGAATCTTGATTGTACTTACTTACAATTATTTTATTTCTCTTTGCTCGTACATTCGATTCCATATTCAATTCCGTTAAGTTTAAAAAGATTCATTTGCATTTGTGCACTTTGATTTCAAAAGAAACTTAATTAAATTGTAAAAAAAGTAACGAAATATGTATTATGAAATTTGAAAACATTTGAATTTACACAAATTTTGATTTTGGAAAGAAAACAAAATCAGTAATAAATACTCATAGAAAATTCATAAATATTTTTCAAACAACATTTGTTTTCAAAAATTCCATTTTGCGTGAGTGCAATAAAAAAAATAGCTTAATTAAAGCAAAACTAATTTTTGGCTTTTCTTTTTCAAATTTGAATATTTTTTTAAAAAAAATCATTTTCATCTATTATTTTAATTATTCGTAGAAAGAAAATCTTATTTTAGATTTGTTCGTTTAAAAAACGTAGAATTTTCAAAAAAGTTTTTAATCTTATTTCTAATAAGGAAAATTATTATTTAAGTTATTAACCTTAGTACTTCTTAGAAAAGCATTTAGAAAATATAAAATAAAATTCTTAGAATAAAAGTAAAAAGTTTCTAATTGTTAAAACTTTATACAATGTTTGGATCATTCGTTTAACTTTTTAGTTTACACTACTTTTTTATTACTTAAATTAAATTCTAAAGCTATATATTTAATACAATTTTCTGCAAACATTTAAAGAGAAATTGCTATTATATAGTAGTAAGGATTTTAAATGATATATCGGCTAGCTTAATCTTTTGTAGTGTTTTCGCATTCATGCCACTAAGTTTTAGCAATAGTATAATTTAGCAATAACAAGTCATTCGCCTTGCGAATTAAGTCAGGAAGGAGTGCTTTCCGATTTACGAGAGAGCACCACTAGGGAGAAAGTGCGTCTTAGCTGGTATATGAATAAGTGGTTCTGTGGTCGCCACGCAGCAGTACCATGAGTACAAGGATCTGGATTACCATTCATCCGTGAGACAACTTCTACAATTTATATAGATCTGAAAAGAAAGAAACTTTTCTCCAATTCTGCAGCTCTTACAAGCACGTATATCGCATGTATTCGGTGGGTCTCAGAGGCTTTGAGGATTGAACTCCGACCCTTCGAGACCGAACCCTGATACTCTAAACACTGGGCTACCACGGCCCTAAATTTAGGTGTAAATAAGATGACTGCATCTCTTATGGTTTTTCCTTTAACTGAAAGTTTGGTTCAAACTTTTGATCCCCTCAATAACTATTTAACAACTAACATTAACATTTATTAAAATAAACATTTAAAAAAATGAATGGTAAAAAAATAATTATTATTTAAAAAGATAGAGAGAGAAAGAATTAGAAGAAAGGCATGAAAAATTTTTTGATCTTGAAACGTTAGCAGAGATAAATGGAAAAAAAACTTAATCTATGATTTAGATAGATTTAATGTGCATAATTCTAAAAATAATAATATCTGTTTCTAAAAATGTTACCACAAGAGATACAGGAGCTGCAAACGACCATGTAAATTTCCAAAAAATTCCTGGTGTGGATCCAAGCATGTAAGTTACATCCGCCATAAAATTTCGAACGCCTATTAGAAATGAACAAAAAATGAACTAGCATAAATATTTTTTATACTAAGCAGCAGATTTCAACGATACAAAAACAGTTATTTGTCAGACAAAATAATGTATTTTTTAAACATTTTGGGAACTAAGTACATATCTGATAAATCATTATCACTTATAAGTAGTACTAACATTCAATATACAGAAAAATAACAATATGAATAGTAGTAAAAAGAAAACTTAAGTTCTGATTACTATCAGAATAGGCATACTATACTACACGATTAGAATCATCTTTCTTGATCATTTTTTAATGTAATTTTACCAATTGAATTTACAGCAGAAAGTACAAACTAATTTTCCTTTCATACTTTTAAATTTTTCGTTCTAACAGTCAAGCATATATATCTTTAAATTTTTAAAAGTTATATTTTTTATGTTATAGAGCAGTGGTTCCCAATTTGTTTGACTGCAGAACCCTAAATTATTAACCTTCTTTTGGTGGAGCCCCTTTTTTATAAATAAAGTTTACTCCTCCGGGAGTAAATTTCTAATAACTAATTCTGACTAATTCTGAATTTTTTTGTTTTATATACATAAGCTGAAAATGAATAAAATAAGCCCAATTATGGTTTACTTGAAAATGAAACGAAAAAAAAACTGCTTCAAACATTGAAAATTATTATTAGGGAAACGCATCACTTTATTAAAGAATTTAATTAATTAATTTAAAATTAATTTGATAAAAGTTTTATAAGAAATACTAATGCGATATTTCATAAATGCTTGCTCTTTTCCTTTCCAGTGTCTTGCACAGTGGCGGATCCAGCTGGAGGGTCATAAGGATCATGACCCCCCAAAATTGAAAAATAAATAAAAATAATAATATTTAATGGTTTGCAAAAGAAATAAAATATTTTAAAAAATTATTTGAGGGGGCATAAGGGGGAACCTGAGTCTATGACCCCCCAGGAAAAATTTCGGGATCCACCCCTGGTCCTGCGCTCCCTAATTGGTGATCTAGATACTATTAAACTGTCAAACTCTCATGAGCGCACAGATGGTAGTATCACATTCTGCTTAAGAGGCTTCTTAGAGCTGCCTGATGCAAAAAAAAGTTTACTATTTTCCCATCACTCACGATAGAGGACACCAACAGTTAAGCTAATTAAGCCACATTTCATGATTAATTTGACAAAACCCCACTCAACCAGAACCTCACTTCAATGCACATTACCTAAAAAGATAGCCTAACTCCGATGTCCAGTTAAATTTCATTTTTGCGGATTTAAAAACATACTAGTTGAAAAATATTGCAAAAGCACATAGTTTTGTATTCAGGTCTTTTAATCATTTAGTTGAAAGCAGTTTAAGCACCGTAAAGGTAACGAAATGTTCCTAATGGTAAACTTACGGTAAATAGGAGAGACAAACTGCCACCGGTTATTATACCGAAATTTTAGAATGAAAAACTCCAACAGTGTTGGTTGGTCACTATCGCAATACTGCCAAACGAGATGATTAACAAACTTGGCTAGCACTGCTAATCTTAAGATTTTTGCTAAATCTTAAATGGTTTAACCATTACTGGACCAATAACTATCGGTATAGGGAGTGTTTTATAAAACTAAAATGTAATTTTAAACAGTTTTGAAACATATTTACCATAAATCCACATTACACCTGCAAGTTCAAGAGTTGCGTAAAAGAAACCGGCAGCACTAACACCATAATTATTTAACAATTCTAATATATGTTGCCCAACCTAAAAACAAAGAGAACATTTATTTATTTAGTGCTTTAAAACTCTAATTTTCCTTTTAGTACTAAATTAGTTCTTTTTGAAGAGAAATTTATAAAAAATATCGGTTATGACTCATAAAAAATATAGGTTTAAGAGTAGAGTTCAATGTACTTACATTTGTTGTTAAAGGAAGACCAAGGCAAAAGAATACGACACATAATCCTAGCGATAGCCAACTTTTATTTTCTCTAAGTTTTGGAAATTTGTCTTTTATAACAGTTGATACAGTTTCAATTTGAGAACTCTGTAAATATTTGAAAAGTTTCTAAAAAAAGTAATTCAAACTTTTTTATAGGAATGAGTTGGTGCAAAAAAGAATTTTTTCCCGTGTTCTACATGGTGAAGAGGAGCGTTTTCAGCGTCCTTATTAGGCATTTTTAAATTCATATTATTAAGTTAATATGACCTACACTTTAGAATCAAAACATACCTTGTAATAATAATTGAAAAGCTTTACAAAAACCGTGTTGACTTGTATCAGAGGTTTTATAAAAATCATTACAACCAGTTTGACAGTTTATGAAACTTATGTTCTTAATATTTATTTTATTAATATTATTTTTCATCTTTCATAAAAAAAACTTTAAATTTATTATAAAATATATTATTTTATATATTTCATAGATATATAATTCATAATTATTATTTTTTATAAAATAATTATTAAAATTATTTTATTCTAATTAATTGCTATTTAATTTAAAACCTGTTTTATTATTCTTAATAACTATTAAGAAAAAGTCTTATTCTTAATTGTTATTTTATAGATAGTCATTTCTATTTCCTCAGAAAACAAACATGCTAATATGATTTTAATTATTAACCTTACTGTGCTTGACCTTTAAATAATAATGATATCAATTCAACACATATTAATGACTCATAATGTTTCATAATGTCTTTTACTAGTTTAGAATTTAAATTCTGACAATAATTCAAGTGCAATAATTTAAGCCGGAGTTATTATGATTATGCTTGAACCCAAATATGGAAATCATGTAGAAGATATTATTTTGTAGCTTTTTCGTAGTGCACAGTGCGCAAAATAAAAAATGGAACACTCTAACTAACTAACTATTTGAACTAATGATCGGTTCTTCAAGCTCTAGGATTCAATCTTAATGGTTCGAAGGGGTGATCACAAATATGCCAATTAGAGCAGACGATATTTCAAGTTACTAAATCAAACACAAAAACGTACTTTCACAGAATAAACATTCCTTTTTTTTCGACGGATTCGGATTCTGACCCCCAAATTTTAACAAAATGTAGCCGCGATCTAGGAAATACTCGTATGGTCCTAATAGTTTGATCAGGAAAGAGGTCCAAAGTTTGAACCCCTTAATGCTAATTTTATTTTTTGTGTATTTCAACCTATCTTGAGAACTTTTTAAGCGAATTGAAAAAATTTTGAACTTAATTGTAAAAATCATTCATCTAATGATAATTCCATGCAAAATATAACTTTTAGTAAATATTTGTCCTCTTTTATTATTTCATTTAATAATAGTCGAAAAACTTTTGAATTGCAAAGTATACAATTTTTTACATCATTTTTATGAATACAATTTTCAATCTCAAAATATAAAATTTGAGCAAAATCGGTCAAATAGTTCCTGAGAAATTAAATTTTAAATTTACACCTTTTTTCGAAATTTAATTTCTGAAGACCGATTTGATCGATTTCGTTCAAACTTTGTAATTTGGCATTTTACATTGCATTCTTTAAAAAGATGCAAAATATTGTATACATTACAATTCAAAAAATTTTCGACCATTATTATCAAAAATATTAAATTTCAAAAATAATTAAATCAAAAATAATTAAATTTATGATTTGGTAACGATTTATTTTATTCCTTCTAGATAAGAACTATACGACAGAATATGTTTTAATGTATTTTTAGAATTGTGTCTTAGTCTCTAATCAGAATTTTATATTCAAAAATGATGCTCATAGTAGTTTTAAATATTTTACTAACTTGTTATAAGGTGATTATTTATTAAAAAAGCTATAGGCTCTCTCATAGAAACTCAGAAATAGTCTTTTTTTCATTGAATCAATTTCAGTTTAAGATGTCAAAAGTTTAGTTACGAATGTGTATAGTGTGATTGTTAAAGTTAAAATCATATTTATTAACAACATGTGAATTGAACTTACAGAACTTCCAATCCCTAAAGTAAACAGCATGATAAAGAACAGCACTGACCACAATTGAGGAATGAACTTTATATTTGCTAGTGCTTGAGGATATATAACATATGCTAATCCTAAACCTAAAAGAATAATATTTCAATTAATAAAAATTTAAATATTAAATCCGACTTGAAATCCCCAATCCCCACACCCGAATAAAGCCAGATTGAGTATTTGTGTAAATGTAACAAAAAATAATTTTCCTCGGTGCAATAGAATTTAAGTGCAATATAATAGAATCATGATAGAAAATGGAAAAACAAACTATGAACAATATATAATCGAAACAATAATAGAAAACAAGTGCATAGTTTGATTTCGGTATCCTTCAAAAATGATATTGAGTCAATTATCAATTTTTTTTTTAATTTGAGCATATGTTTCACAAAAAGACAAATCCTTTTTTAATAACAAATTCACCCCGATATAAGTTTTGTCAAATCTAAAACATTGTCCCTAAAACTCCAAGGATCTGAAAGCAAGCATTATGGAATTAAAGCCAGTATAATCTGTGCAATATCAGTTTATACTTATATGTAGCTTTGATTTTCGACTGCACGATATTAAATCTCAAGATCTATAAAGCTCAACACACTGAAAAGAAAGATCTACTTTTTTCCAAAGGTGGTTAGTAAATATAATCAAACATATGTGAAACAATGAAACTAATTCATTTATTTAACTCATCCTCATAACTCTAACTAAATATAGTATATAAAATATAAATATAACTGAATAATTAACTAAATATATAGTTCAAAACTAATTCTGGAATTTTTTTAACATACTTAAGTATGTTAAAAGCATTCCAGAACAATTCTATTTCATTTACCTCCATGATCTACAACGTCGTCAATTGGAAGGTTTTTTTCATGCGCTAAAGTTCCAAGTACTGCAAATATGACACATCCAGCTAAAATATTCGTAAAGGTATCTAAAACACTTATAATTATAGCATCCCTGAAAAAAATGAATTAAACTATTAAAACTGAATAACAATAATCAAAATCAATATAAACATTAGATTTTTTAACAGCTTTCAAATTTGTTACTTTCTAAACGGTTTTATTTGAGTAAATAAGTATAATTAACTAAAATCTTGGTATTTAATTCTTTAAGGAGTGTTTTATTACATTTAGAGATTTTTTGTCATTGCCTTTAAAATAAATAAGGCAAAAAAAAATTATTATAAATTTGTTTAATAAAAACACACAAATAAGAATCATTTAAAAATAAGCCTTTTGTTGGGTACAAGGAATATTAAACTTTGAAAAGATGCATAAACAAAGGATATACCAAAAGTGACTTATTAATTTTGAAAATCAATCGAAAAAAAGAATGGAACTCGATAAAAAATTTATGGTTTGAGGCATTTTTTAAAGACACCAAATTGCATTTTTAATTAAACGTTAAACTTCATGCCAATAGGTAGTGCTGCACGCATGTGAGAACTTCAGAATCCATGACATCGCCAGACGATATTTCTCTACGCAATCGCATAATGAGTACTTGTGAAGGATTTTGATGATGGTTTACACGTTAGATGGCAGATATTCGCCGTTGTTTGATGATTTTCAATGTTCTTCTGTAAAATGTTCATACCGATCGCAACTTTTCCTATTCTGTACCGCCCTCTATTGGCGGGAAATTTAACAAGTGTACAATTTGAGACACTCCGCCTATCTTAATTCACGAATTTTAAAAAAATAGATTTTTCTTACTTCATTCTTAACATAGATTCTAAAAATATATATTAAGGGTGGTTATTACTTAATACCTAGTATTTTTGGGTAAAATGCTTACATTGAAAATTGCAAATGAGAAAATAAAAATAACTATTTAATTTCTACGAATATATTTAGCGAATGTTTTTCAAAAATGCATAATTTCAGGAGCAATTGGTTCAAAACTGTAATTCATTATTATTATGTACTCACAACTTTTATCAAAATAAATACGCAAAATGGTTTAAATATATATTCTCTTAGGATTTGCCATAATGTCCTAACAGAGATATAATCAAACTTGCAGAAAAAATATTATTTGTATTTTAATTTCATAATATTTTACAATTTTAGAAAAAATAAATTATCTAACTTACCTGACCTCGATTTTTCATAGACAGTCAATACTTTTTAAACGCCATATTTTCTATGCATACAGAAATATTTGCAGAATATATATATATATATATACACGTACACACACACCATGTAACCTATGACC
>NC_092205.1:52494804-52567488 GCF_043381705.1 Parasteatoda tepidariorum
TTTACCCCTATGTAATTATCATGTATTTTTTTAATTTTAGCATATGTTTCACTGAAAGACAAATCCTTTTTTAATAACAAATTCACCCCGATTTAACTTTTGTCAAATTTAAAAAATTGCCCCCAAACTCCAAGGATCTGAAAGCAAGCATTATGGAATTAAAGCCAGCATAATCTGTGTAATATTAGTTTATACTTATATGTAGCTTTAATTTTCGACTGTACATTTTTAAATCTCAAGATACATAAAACTCCACACAATGAAATGATAGATCAGCTGGTTTCCGAAGGTGGTTGGTAAATATGATCAAACATATGTGAAACAATGAAACTTTAACTAAAACTAATTCTGGAATGCTTTTAACTTACTCAAGTGTGTTAAAAGCATTCCGGAGCAATTATTTCATTTACCTCCATGATCAACAACGTCGTCAATTGGAAGGTTTTTCTCATGTGCTAAAGTTCCAAGTACTGCAAATATGACACATCCAGCTAAAATATTCGTAAAGGTATCTAAAACACTTATAATTATAGCATCCCTGAAAAAATGAATTAAACTATTAAAACTGAATAACAATAATCAAAATCAATATAAGCATTAGATTTTTTAACAGCTTTCAAATTTGTTACTTTCTAAACCGATTTGTATATTTAAATACGCATAATTAACTAAGATTTCAGTATTTTATTTTTTAAAGAGTATTTTAATACATTTCGAGATTTTTTGTCATTGCCTCTAAGATAAATAAGGTAGGAAAAATTTCTTACAAGTTTGTTTTATAAAAACACGCAAATCAGATTCATTTAAAAATAAGCCATTTGTGAAATAATGAGTTTTGTGTGTAGACTGTATATGTTAAGAATGACAATAAGAAAGCTTAGATTATTTTTATTAATTAATTTATTACTTTAAAGAAGCAGAAAAGACGACTTATATCAGCATTAACTTCAATTGTTAATTTATTACTGATACATCTTTTAGTTCTAAATTACCTAGAAATTATTTAGACCAAGTAGACATTATAGTTTTATATATATTTAGCTGAGAAATAAAATCAAAACTCACCAATAATTTAAAAAAAATACTAACTTGTAGACGTTATTTGAGAATTTGTTGTAACTAGCTATCATGACGATGTTACCATAACCGATCGCAAGAGAAAAAAAGGACTGTTCGCACGCTCTGTACCATACCTAGATAAAAACATAAAAAAGTAATAAAACAACTAGTTAATAACAGCTCAATTTAATCAATATAGTCTTCATTTAAATCAAGCATACATATTTATTGCAAAATAAAACTAAAATTCATCGCAGAAAAAATTCATTGCTGATTAAAATCAGTGAAGCAAATTTTACAATTTAAAAAGTTTAAAATAAATTTAACTACTTTTTATGTAAAAAGATAGAGATTGGTTGTAGCTTAAGTTTCAACTTAATACAAATTTTATTTTTACAAAATGTAAAAATTCCAATAAACTATAAACAATAAAAAAAATTCCGTATGAAATTATGATAAAAAACTTGCATCTTGAGTGCCGGTACTTTTTATCATAAAATCCATATTTACTATAAAATATTATGATACAAAAAATATGATAAACTGTAGTTACTACAGTAATATTCATTGAATCACTGTAATGAAATAAAAATTACTGAAAAATTACGGTATAAAATCCTATGATAAGAATGGGTTTTACGCATGCTGCACTCAGAGTACCAATAGTTTTTACAGTAATTTGATCAGGAATTTTTTACAGGGAAATACCAATAATTGAAGAAGCATAAATATTTTAACATTTTGATGTAAATATAATTTGTTTTAAAATATCTAAACTTATATTTTTGGTTGCATATTTATTGCATCAAAACTTTACACAATTTTTGAAAATTTTTTTACAGATAGATAGGACTGTAAAAAATCATAAAAAAATGAACCATTTATATCTCAGAATCATAAAAAAATGAACCATTTATATCTTAGTTTCTGACGTTTATTATCCCGTGAATCCAAGTTTTCACAGATATGAGCTTTGTATGCTTTACATTTATTTTGAGTTAAACATTATTTTTATTCATGCCTGACGCCATGCAAAGGGTATATTTTGCTTTTCTTATAAAAAAAATACACGTAATAAAATATATTTTAATAGTTTTCGTGTAACACTTCGAAGCGAGAAAAGAAAAATCGTTAAACTTTAAATCAAGGAAAATGTAAGTCTAACCTCTATTTCTAAAAGTTTCTCTAACTCAGGTTCAAAAAAGAACTTTATGCCTTCCCATGATCCTTTGTTTTGTAGAGCTACAATCAGCAAAGCTGTTAATACTATGTATGGAAACACAGCCGTAAAATAAGCCATCTGAAAGAATAAAAAAATGATATCAATAATCATAATGGTACTTTGTCAATGAGAACTAATTAGCCATTTAAATATTTGGCAAAACAGAAAAGTAAAAAAAATCATTAATTTGAATTAAAAATTTTAATACAGATTGAAGAGAGGGTGATTATCATTAGATTTTTAATATCTGTTTTCATAACATTATATAATAATTAGGTTTTATCTTTATACTGAAATAAAAGGTTAACCGTTACCTCAATTAAGATAAGGAAAGAAAACTGAAATTATTTACATCCGCTTCCTTTGTGAGCTTATATAAAAAATTTACAGTTTTATTTATTGGGAAAAGGATTAAAACGGAAGAAATATAATTACAAGTTTAAAAACTAAATGGAATTTTAAAAATTAAGAGATATGTAATGCCTATAAAGGTAAGACAATACTCGATAAGCTTTAGGCCTGAAATCCGTGCGACATCGACAACAAGATTTACTAAGTTGCCGTGTGTTGCTGTCTTAGTAAAGCAAATTAGACTCCGAAAATAGCGAATATAGCGGCTAAAATACCGGCTTCAAGATCTCATACTCATAATCACAATGGTTACAGTGATTCTTTGAGCGACAGGTTCAGAAGCCATTAGACATGAAACCCGATCAGATCATCGAAATTTCGCAGTCATGATACTCATCATGATAGTGGATATATCGTGATACAATGTAAGTAGCCTGTCTTGATTCATACTTTTACATGGAGAGAGTCAAGGACCCACTACCTAACCTCCAATGTCCAAGAAACAAAGCACCATATAACAGCAACAGATTCATGGTCAGGACACCAGGCATCATCTACATATCTTTGAAAGAGGTGATATGATTGGATTGAGGTTTAGGGGATACCTTGAAAGTCAATATTCATCTTTTTAGGTGTACAGATAACCTTGATTTTATTTTAACTGATGATAACTCGGGTCACGTACTGCTCGTTTTGATAGAAATTCTCTGGAATGGGGAGATATTTGTCATACATAATGGCCAGCTGATATTTTAGACCTCAGTCCTATCGAACATGTTTGTAATTCTCCAAGCATGACAAATAAGGAAGGCAAAAACTGGCATCCCCGTCAAACATCCATACAAGGTAAGAATAGCATCAATATGAATGGCATTAGGATACCTATATTGTCTAATTTACTGCCTAGAAACACAGCTAAAGAACTGTTTTTTATTCTAAACTAACTAGAGGGGAACCAAACCCTTTACTTATCAATTTTTTTTAATTCGATTCTTTACCCCTATGTCATTCTTTCCAACTCCAATGGGTGTTATGCACAAGCATGTGTGTGTATTATAACTATTGAATAGCAATTTATTTATTCTTTTTGCATTATATAATCCTATTTTTATGGCAAATTTCATTTCTGTTGGTTCACACATTTTGCAGTTATCAACGAAATATGAAAATTCTCTAAGTTTTAAAAACCAGAGTATATATTAAGAGTGATTATTGAGAAACCAGTATGTATTTTTTCGAATTATGTCAACCAAAATTTTAGTGAGAAAAATAGTTTTTTAAACAATAAATGGAGTATTTTCTTTCATTTAAGTTTAATTGTTTTTCGTAAACTTGCATATCAAAGTAATGTTACTATAGTTAAATATAGCTTTACCTTCCCCAGAGATTCAGTACCCTGTACAATTGTAATATAAACCAAAATCCACGTGACAAGGAGTGATATTACTAGCTTCCAGCTTATATGGGTTACTGTATCGGGATTGTCATAATCCAATTCTAATACTTCATTCCTGAAAAAAATCAATGAGGCCATTAAATTTCATATTTAACAACATAAAATGAAGTAGTATGAGGTAAATGAGATAAAACATCTTCCATTTTAACTCACAAAATTGTGAAATGAAGTTTAAACAGTTAGAAAATAGATATTAGGAAAATTACAATTGAGTATTAAAATATTTCTTTTATATTATGCGTATTTATATCCTTTTTCATTTAGTCTCAATTAATGAGAAAAATTTATTCTGTTATTTAGGATTCAAACTTTTAATTTTTTAAACAACACAAAAATTTAAATAAAATGGAAGGAATAAATAATTAGTTTATTTATAAAGGTTTAATTGAACTGCAATATATTAAACAAAATATATTGTAAAACTGTAGATAAGCTTAAAATATATTTGATATTGACGTTATTAACAGAGTTCTATAATAACAGTAAACTACCAGAATATGGTAAAAAATTACCGGTTCTATAGAAATACCAAAAACTTAGTAATTTTTTCCAAAGATCTTTAGTTATGATTTTAGTTAAATTAACAATAAAATATGATTATATAATGTGTAATAATATAGTAAATGTGGTAAAATTTGTTAATTTTAGCATGATACCTTCAGAGTAATGCATAAAAACCATTTATTCCGTTAAAATCACTTTTCAGTTTGGTATTTTTTATTAAATGTGTAATAATAAGAACTATAAAATCTTGAAAACAAAAATTTCTGGTAAACTGTTAGTTTATGAACGTCAAAATTATTAAACGAAGGATTTAATATCTTATATTCTGATTTTTGATTGCTAGAATTTTTTTTCTACTAGAAATACCATCACTTACAGTATAGTAGTTTTACCAGAATTTATTTCTCCGTGTCCGCAATGAAGTATCGACTATTGTTTTCTGGAATCTTAAGAGCATCTTAATATGAATTTTAAAAAACAATGCGCCAATTATATTTTCAGTATGTAATTTTATCACTGCAAAAAAATTAAAATAAAATGTCAAGAATGCTTACTTCCAAAAATATTCAGCGGTAGTCATGTTTACTATATCCTGAAAAATAAAATATCATGCTATTAAAAAATCAACTTATTAACATGCAACGTTGGAAAAGATAAAACAAAAAAATTTTTATTACCGTTCTGTTTGGGTAATGGCAGTCAGTCCAAGGTAGGCAAGCCGAGCATGAAGAATATATGTAGAAAATACTTAATGCCATCAGATAATTATAAAATATAACAATAAATGCTACGGAAATCACTTGAGCATATCCAATGCCTAAAACAATATTTAAATGTTAATTGGCTATAACGCAATACACACCAAAAATGTTTAGAAAATGCATTAAATATGTAAAACTTTCCGTTGATATTTCTGATCGACTAAGGTACCTGACTATTGCAAAAACATGATTTTGGAAGAAATTTTTTAAGTTGAATTTATTATAAATTTTGTATTCCTGTAGTCGAAACCTTCCAAAAAATACTTTAGTACTCTAATTATTTACAAAGTTATAATAGTTTTTGAACAAGCAGGTGTTAACAGTGGATATACTAGTGATTTTAAGTCTTTGCGTTTTTTCTCAAAATCAGGTTTTTCACGCTTTACATCACCTTAAACACGATATCTCATAATGTTTTCAAAATAATTGTCTACAATTTCTCATCTGTGTTTATGAATACACCATACATGTATTGAAATAGAATTTCATTTTTTATGCGTATTTTTCTTGCAAAGGCGTGTGCAGAAATTTTTAAAAAATTTACTTTTTTAACTATATTGATCCGTAACGCAGTAGTATATGCACTTGCTTTTAAGACAATAGGTCAAAACATAGGCCTTCTAAACAAAATCTTCAAAGTATTTTTTGTTTTGGGTGATAGAATTGTTTGCAATGCTTGACGCACATGCAAAAAATACTTTGTATTTTCCTAAAAATGGCCATTTAAAAAACATTTTTACACATAATAAAACATATAAACTAGTTTTTTATAGTTTTATATTGACATTAAAAAAAAGTTGTTGAAACTAGTAGGATACTTCAATCAACAACCGTATACTCGCCTTTGAAAGCAGGAACAATTCTCCAAAGTTTTATTGGTCCTTGACTAGAAAATTGCCCAAGAATTAGTTCTAAATAGTATAATGGGCGGCCAATAATAACGAGTAAAAGTAAATATGGTATTAGAAATGCACCTGTAAAAAGAGAAAAAAAATAATGTATACATCTCTCTTTTTTTCCCAAATATTTTATTTAATTTTTTTTAAAATTACTTTATATAATTTTCTTCTTTTCTTTTTTCATTATTCATTAATTTTTNTTTTTTTTTTTTTTTTTTTTTTTTTTTTTTTTTTTTTTTTTTTTTTTGCGAAGACGCGTGCAGAAATTTTTAAAAAATTTACTTTTTTAACTATATTGATCCGCAACGCAGTAATATATGCACTTGCTTTTAAGACAATAGGTCAAAACATAGGCCTTCTAAACAAAATCCTCAAACGATTTTTTGTTTTGGGTGATAGAATTATTTACAATATTTGACGTATATGCAAAAAATACTTTATATTTTCCTAAAAATGGCCATTTAAAAAAAGTTTTTACACATAATAAAACATATAAACTAGTTAGTTTTTTTAATTTTATATTAACATTAAAAAAAAGTTGTCGAAATTAGTCAGATACTTTAATCAACAATCGTATACTCGCCTTTGAAAGCAGGAACAATTCTCCAGAGTTTTATTGGTCCTTGACTGGAAAATTGCCCAAGAATTAGTTCTAAATAGTATAATGGGCGGCCAATAATAACGAGTAAAAGTAAATATGGTATTAGAAATGCACCTGTAAAAAGAGAAAAAAAATAATGTATACATCTCTCTTTTTTTCCCAAATATTTTATTTAATTTTTTTTAAAATTACTTTATATAATTTTCTTCTTTTCTTTTTTCATTATTCATTATTTTATTTATATATATATATATATATATATACACTCTATAACAAAAAAATCGACGCAACAAGAAGGAGTTGTCCGATTGAAACGAAAATTGGTGGATAGGAAGACAATGTACAGAATAATAAATGATTAAAATTTCAGAACAATTGAATAATTTATTGCAGAGTTACAGTAAGAAGTTCAATAAGGTGTTGACCCGCCTCTAGCCTGGATACAAGCTGCCACACGGCGTGGCATAGACCGATAAAGCTCTCGGATGGTCTCTTGCGGTATTCCATTAAATTACTTCATTGCAAAGACATTTCGTTTAAAAATCAGGCACAGTATTATTAAAATATTCGTCTTAGTTATTTAAAAAAAATGGTACTTTTTTATATTTTTTGCATGTTAGTTACAGTTCGGTACTTAAAAATGTATTTGGTTGACCTCAACGCCCAAGATCAGGGTGACTATACGCCAATTCTTTTTACAGTGTACGCGCATGTTTGATTAGCAAACTAATTTTATTTTAAGAATTAGTGTGTTCATGCATTCTAAATTAAAAAGATTTACTTTATATTGTGTCGTAAAGATAACTTTGTAGATATTTTAATATTTTATCTTATTGTATTATAAATTTTAATGTTACTAAATACCAAAAATTGCAGCTGCTTCCTTACAACGAGTAATGCAAAAAAGTTCTCTTCTACTGTAATGAAGCACCAAGAGCCAGAAAATAACTACACTGTAAAAATATTCAGATCCAATTACGGTAAAAAGTACCGGCATTCAGGGTGCTGGTACTTTTTACTATAAGAACCATTTTTACCGAGACATGTTACGGAACAAAAAAATCTGATATGCCGTTATTATTACAGTAATAATTGCAGTAAAATCACTGAAACACTGTAATTAAATAAATTTAACTGTAAAAAGCATGACATAATATTTTACGGTAAAAATGAATTTTATGAGAAAATTGATTTCACGGATGATGTGCCCAAAATGCCGATAGTTTATACCGTAATTTGCCCGGTATTTTTTACAGCATATGGCGTTTGGTGTAAATTAGTTGCTCTCATTTTTGGAGGTAAGATACACAAAGAAATTTTACAGTACAGGAATATTAATAAAAAAAAAGAATGTATGAACAATCTCACCTCCTCCATTTTTGTAAGCAACATTAGGAAATCTCCATACATTCCCCAATCCAACTGACATAGATATGCATAGAAGAAGACTGTGAATACTTTTTCCCCATTTACCTCTGTCTGGTACATCTTTGTTCTTTGCATCATTGTTTTCCTTCTAAATCGATATGTAATATTAGAAAAGCTTATTTTTATTCCAAATAAAATTATAATGAAACCTTAAATAAGAGGATAAAACAATTGATGAATTCTTTACGAAAAGAATACTACGATTGAGCAATGATTTATTGTTCTAATCAGGAACGTAAGAAAATTTGAAATAATAGCACATAATAAATACATCCTAAGAACAAACAAATGATGATTTTTACTACTTTGTACGAGGCGCATCCAGAAACGTTTTTTCTTTTAATGGCGGGCACTTGGAACTATTGTCCATTGGCCACAGAAAGTGCCAGAACTGCTAACTCTCTTTTCATTACCCAGTGGGCGCCACGGCGGTGGACCAGCGTCGCCCACGTCACACTACCACAACCCGTTTATAGGGCGGGTCACATTCACACACAAAGGAGAAAGGACATAGAACACAGATAGAGAGAAAGAAACATTCAAGCCTTGCCCGGGATTCGAACCCAGAACCTTTCTGATGCAAGGACAGGCCGGTCGGCTCTTCCAGAAAGTAAGTTTCCATATTTAAAATAAAAAAGGAATTCACACTTTCAGGAACATATTTATTGGCAACAATTTCCTCAATGTTTCAGCTATTTTTCAACATAGTCACCACTAGAATTGAGACACTTAACGTATCGTGGAATCAACTTTTGCATGTCTCTGTCGTAGAACTCTGCCGTCTGTGAATGGAACCAGCGTGAAACAGACGTCTTCAGCTCCTCGTCGTTGCCAAAACACTCACCGGAGGACAGGAATTTCAGGAGGTGCAAGAAGACGTAAAAATCACTGGGAGCAAGATCAGGACTGTAGGGTGGATGCCCCACAAGCTCATCATTGATGAGGGACGGTCGCCCACTGCGCTCTTCATCATAGAGACTTTGACGACGTTTGGAAAACTGCCTACACCAGCGACGCACCATCTGCTTACTCATGATGTACGGCCCATAGACCTGATAGAGCTGACTATGAATTTCAGTTGGCGCCATGCTTCGTGCATTCAAGAACTTTATCACCAACCGAACCTCTCAGGAGGCGGGAGAAGGAAAAAGAGCTTCCATTTCGGACCACTGCTACCACGCTACTGGCTCTAGGCGGGACCTCTCCGGCTGGCATATGATTGATACATCATAGATCTGTTACGCATGCCAATTGACGCGACTAATTACGTTTACTTTAAAGGGGAAAATATCGGGAAGCTTACTTTCTGGATGCGCCTCGTATAACGATCGACGATTTTTTTAAAAACTTTTTTCTATAGAGAAGTAAAATAAGATTTTAAAATTATACACTGTAAAAATTGTGATGTAATATCTCTCTGAATATAATGTTGGACAATCCAAAAAAATTACGTGAAGGAACACTTTATTCCAGGGTTATCGCAAAATTGAGTGTTCATATAAGATTTAAAAAGTGTAATTTTGATTTAAACAGCTATAATAGAATAAACATACACCAACTTCTACTTCATTCAAGCAAAACAGAAGTCAATTTCCCTTCTAAAAACCCCGATTGTTGGCGTGCTTTTTCTTATCGCCAAAATTTAAGTTTGCAATCGAGAGTTAGTCGTTGTTTTAGAATTATTGTGATTTAATTGGATGATTTGTTGCTCGCTATTAAAATAGATCGATAATTATATTTCATTTTTTAAATCTCTGTATTAAGGGATTTTATTATGCATAGTTTCTACCAGAATCCATTCTGTTAAGCCTTATTCGAGTTCATCATTAATGTTCTCTCTGTGCTACACGTAAGTTGATTGACAAATGCATTTTTTTTTCATGAATGAATCGATACGTGATTCTAAACTAATGATTCTTATTTTATATTGTATCGTAAAAATGCATTTACTGACTCTTATTTGTATCTTATCAAATAATTATAAATTTTGGTGCCACTGAGTACAAAAAAATGGTGGCTTCTACTTTACCCCAAGTGGTGCAATAGTATATTCTTGGTGCAGTGTAACACTTTATGGAATACAACTTTGGTGCAAAGTAGTTGCCATCATTTATGGTGTTAAGGTGGATCATAATTTTTTACAGTATAGCATGAAATACGTAAAAATACCATCTTAAGAAATATTACAAACGAACATCGATTTTAACCTACAACAATATTTTAAATGAAGTCAATTTTTTGTAAATCTTGCAGATGTTGTATGTCTTTTAACTATTACTGACATGTTTCCGTGATAGCAATCTTTTTTTGGAGTGAAAAATAAAGAACTAAACAGTATATGCGTATATAAAACAGTATATAAAAATCTTCGAATAAATTTTGATGATGCTGTACTTCTAAAGGGATAAAGTTTTAGAGTTTCTAGTGAAATATTCATTGCATGTAAAATAGAAAATAACGCAATGAAAATTACTGTGATCTGACCCTTTTGAAAGTTTAGTTTATAATATAGGAAACAGTTTTTCGTTTTTAACAGTTTTCATTTATGTAAATTACTTTTTTTTGTGTTTATCTTATTACAAAAACAGATAGCTTATACTTCTTCATAAATTTTACAGTACTGGAAATAGTTTTTAGTTTTCAATAACTTTCATTTGAGTAAATTGTCATCTCTTTTTTTTTGTATATCTTATTACAAAGATAACTTATTCTTCTTAATACATTTTATTCAATCAATACTATATCTAAGCTTGTGCATTATAAAACAAAACTGATATTTAATTTAAAACTGAATATAAAGTAGAATAATAGTCGAAAAAAAAAATTTTTTTTGTGAACTTCTTACTTTTATGGACATCTTTGCAGAACTACACCATAAAAAATGTCGGATCAAATCGCAATATAAATTACCGGCATTCTAGGTGCATGTTATTTTACCAATAAATTTCACTGTAAAATCCATTTTTTTACCTTAAAATTCAGTTTTACTGTTAAATAGTACATCGTAATTTTTACTGTAATATCTATTTGAGTGATTCAGTGATTTTACGTTAATTATTACTGTGAAAATTGCGGTAAAATACCTGAATCACTCTAATTAAGTAGATATTACAGTAAAAATTGAGGTGCATCATATTTTTTCGTCCGTAACATGTTCCGGTTAAAATGGATTTTCACGGTAAAAAGTACCAGTACCCTGAGTGCAAGTACTTTTTACCTTAATTTGATTCGGAATCTTTTACAGCTTAAAACGATCTTTTTTATTTGTTAAATTTTGGTTTTTATAATTTTTTCCTTAAAAACAATATTAAATTTAACATGTTTTTATAGCACATTTCGTAAAATTTGTTACCAAGCAACATTTCAACGATATAAAAAATATATATTAAAAATCAATGAACATTTTTTGAGTGATTTTTTTTTAATNATTACAAAGATAACTTATTCTTCTTAATACATTTTATTCAATCAATACTATATCTAAGCTTGTGCATTATAAAACAAAACTGATATTTAATTTAAAGCTAATATAAATTAGAATAATTGTCAAAAAAAGATTTTTTTTTGTGAATTTCTTACTTTTATGGACATCTTTGTAGAACTACACTGCAAAAAATGCCGGATCAAATTGCTATATAAATTAACAGCATTCTAGGTGCATGTTATTTTACCAATAAATTTCACTGCAAAATCCATTTTTTAACCTTAAAATCCAGTTTTACCGTTAAATAGTACATCGTATTTTTTACAGTAATATCTATTTAATTTGAGTGATTCAGTGATTTTACATTAATTATTACTGTAAAAATTGCTGTAAAATACCTGAATCACTCTAATTAAATAGATATTACAGTAAAAATTGGGGTACATCATATTTTTTGGTCCGTAACATGCTCCGATTAAAATAGATTTTACGGGAAAAAGTACCAGTACCCTGAGTGCAAGTACTTTTTACCTTAATTCGATTAGGAATCTTTTACAGCTTAAAGCAATCTTTTTTATTTAAATTTCGGTTTTTATAATTTTTTCCTTAAAAACAATATTAAATTTAGTACGTTTTTATAGCACATTTCATAAAATTTGTTACCAAGCAACATTTCAACGATATAAAAATATATATTAAAAATCAATGAACATTTTTTAAGTGATTTTTTTAATCACATCTGTAGGAAAGCAATATCGGTGTTCAAACATTGAAGGTTTATCCCGTATCCAGTTTAAATCACTCAAGTAGATTGCCTGGTATAGATTTTTCAGAAAACTGCAAAGTGTTTTGATCCAAGTTGTGTTGTAAAATAAACTTTTTGAAGCACACGCAAGTTTTCGCTATTCTTAGAAGGTTATTTCATTAGCCTCGTCATGAAATGCGTGCTATTTTTAGCACAAGCTATTTTTTATCGGTTATTTTAATGCTAAAAAAAAGAGAAGATATTTTTCTTTTATAAATTGAAACTATTGAGTCGAAAGTTTTGGCATGAAACTTATTTGTTTAATATTAAGGTAACATTCAAACTTCTAATACTATTATGGCTAATTGTGACAACTTTCTAATACATTTTATTTCGTTATAATTATCTCGAGTTATATGTGAATACGTTTTAGATTTAGAAGGTTAATCCAGTCTTTAAAAGTGTTTGCGATTCTTAAATGTTCTTTATATAAATTTCATTGTACTGTTCTATTAAAATTCTTTACATGGCCAGTAAATTGATTTTTGTATCATGCTAATAAATTTATCTACATTATTTGACAATTGGTAAAGAAGAGTTACATAATCCATTTATTTCCAAACAGTTAATAAATTCAAACAGTTATTTTTCGGAATAGCTAATAATAGACATTGATTGAAGAAATGAAACTAAGTGCATATTTAGTGGAGACAATGTGCATTTATTATAATACAAAATGGTACGTATATTGTACCATCGAAAAATAAGAAAATTAAATATGAAAATTATGCTCCTTAGACGATTTCCAAATAGCCACGAAGAAAAGGTCTTCTTGTCAAAATAAAACAGGTATGAGTATCTCAGTACGACAGATGATTGCCTCAGACACTAATGCATGTTTTGCATCGGCTATTTATGCTGTCCACTAAACTAAAGAGACTTTGTGAAACACTCCTGACTAGAGTATCTCAAACAAACTCTATGGGATTCAAGGTCCCGGATTCACGCAGGCCATTGCATACACATGATACCTTCACCTTCTACTGTGTCTGATACTTCAGCACTCTTGTGTGTCTGCTCATTGACGTTTATAAACAGGAAGTCTGGACCTAACACATTCCTTAAAAGACGAACATGATCCCGAATAATCTCTCAGCAATACCGCTGGATTGTAGTGAACCTTTCAAAGATGTGAAGCTATGTTCTGCCGACATGCATGCTGCCTGTTCACACCAGCAAGCCTAGGTCACACCCATCACGTTCATGAACAAACCACTGTGCATAGCGTGTTCCCCTCTCTCTAAACACAAATTTGTGGAGATAATAACTCTACACGGCGAAACGGGATTTGTCGTAGAACATCACTCTGGACCACTGTTGGGGACCCCAACCAATATTTCCCTACACCAGCGTAGTCTTCCTCAACGATTGCGTGGTTAAATCGATAGGTATTGAACAAGCATGCATACAAACCAACTTCGGCGTGAGTTTGTTCTGGCAGAAACCTGTGTACCGGTAATGGTTGCAAGGTCTGCAACTATCTTACTAGGAGTGACATTTCTGTTCCTTTTTAGCACTTGGGATACATATCGATCCTCTTGGGGTGTGGTGTTCCAACCACAACCACCAGTTTCTCACAAAATTTCCAGCTTCAGCTGCCTCTAATTGCGAGAGGACCCTTTTTGACACCCTCACTGTGGCCACAATGGTGACATTTTAACTTGGTTCTAGTCATCTAACTGCTCGTCCATGATCGCAAGCACTTCAATAATATCTTGCTGATATTTCGCACTTAATTATTGCAACACCATCTTGAATTTCACCGAAATTAGTTCAACAACCTGCAATACTACATGGTTAAACACCTAACAACATGAGTTTTCGAATGAGCGAGGAGTTTCTATGCACTGCCCGTTAAACAGATAACGGGTCCAACTCTACCACACCCTCTGCGCTTGATGTTACGGTTATTGGCGGACTGAAGGGAACGCTACTTTGCATAAATCAGATATTCCTTAGTAGTTGGAATAATTTAGTAATTCAGAAATATTTAATTTTTAAAAATTGTATCTTTTAAAAATGTAAATAAAACTACGTCTTTGTTTAAAAAAAAAACTCTATTTTTTTTTTCAAAAAAGAACTCTAAATGCAAATTTTACTTGTAGAAAGTTGATATTGTTTTTTTTAATTGATCATATTACCTCAGAAAGTTACAATAGTTTGAGAGAAATGTGCGCATTTTTAAAAATTTGAAGACCAATTTCAATATAAATCAAACTCAAAGCAAATTTATGCTATTTTACAGTCATTTGGCGTTTTTTTTAATTTACACGATTGTCAGAGAACTATAGCAATTACTGAAGCAATGAAATTTTTTTACATTACAAAAGATATATTAAAAAAGACTGGTACACTTTATAGTCGATAAAATACATTATTTTCAACTGGTTCAAATTAAAATGAATTGCATACGCTGTAAATGAAACATTATTAAAAATCATTTAAAATGATTCAAATTTTAACTGCAAATGAAACTTTTTAGAATATTCCAACTTACTTTTTCAAAAATAATTTCTGGTGCTGAATAAGTATCTTTTCTACAGGACTCTAAAAATTCATCTGGAGCTGGTGAACCGTCATATGACGCTTCAAGCACCTGTAAAAATATTGGACACATTATCTTAAACTATCTAACATCAAACCATTGACAAATCAATCAACAAAAAATCAGAAAAGTATCTTGAATTTTTAGAATTTATATCAAATGAAATTAAAATATTTCAGTATAAGGTAATTCAGGACAAGATGATATAGAGGAGAGATGGCCAGTTACTCCTTGATAATAGTCGTGCTTTACAATTTGTAATAAATCATTCATGGTTAACTGTAGGGGAGAGTGGGGTCAATTGCAACACTTTTTACTTAACTATTTTTAATTAACAAAAAATCCAAGTCATTGACAATTTTTGACAGTCATGCACTTGTTACAATTGTCTCCACTTACGGGGTCAATTTTAACAGTTCATAAATTCAACTAAAACATAGTTAATTATACACATTATCATAGTTGTGATATATTTTTTTATTGATCAAAATAGTAGTGATATTTTAGGAGTAAAAATAATAATGAGCAGAGACCTAATGGGTTAAACTTTTAACTTTAAGGGGTTAAAAGTTTTAATTTATGCTGTGAAAGGTGACAAATAAGATAATGCATTTGCATATGATAAATGATAAAGGAAACTATTGGTGGTTCCTATAAGAGTTAAGTAATGGTTTGTAAACATAAGATTATTTACTTTCAGCTGTTACAATCGTCCCTTCACTTATTGTTACAATCGTCCCCAAGACGCCATTTCAGCTTCATTTGTTAAAAACAATGCTAGGTAATTAACAAAACTAATCTTTTTTTTTAAAATGCTAATTAAGGTGTCCACTTACATATTCGGTTAATAATTTTTATTTGTTTAAACAAAATTGCTTTGTTACAACATAATATTCTAATACCAAAAAAATACTTACGTAGCGTGAAAATATATTTTGTGATGTAACTCTTTCAAAAGTACATAAAAATGGTTGCCAGCAGGGGTGTACATGTAGATTTATAAATATACCTTGTGCTCCACCTAGGAACCAAATCTAGAACCCGACACTCGAAATTTTTGCTCTGTTACAATCGTACCCTGTTACAATTGACCCCACTCTCCCCTACATACAATGCGTTATTTTTCGTATTCCTTAATTTTTCCTTTACTCTTCAAATAGTCATCTCTCCTTAACATTAAGAAGATGTGGTTAGTCGTAACTTTATTTTCAAGCAATATTTTTCATTATTTTTTTTACAATATTTCACCATTTTTTGCTTAAAATATGTTAAGTAAATATATCTGAACTTAAAATATACCTAAATATTTCTTACAGCTCTATTCTTAGTATTTTTATTTCGATTTTAAAAAAAAAAACTTAGGGCATTTATCGTAGAATTACCTTACAATTGAAAGTAAATGGTTATTTTTCATGAGTAAAAGAATGCAAAATATTTAAATCTATAAAACAGAACTTTCTTTGTAAAAAACGAGCAAAGCTGCTGTATTTTCAAAAGAAAGATTAATTAGAACAATTTTATTATGAATTTTTGAATATTTCAATCAATTTTAAAATCTAAATATTTATATTTATCTAAATATATTTAGATTTTAAAATTGATATTGTTGCTAAAATAGTTAAGATTGGTGTTTTTGATAAACGTAAGGCTTTTAAATTTAAAGTTATTTTTTTTTGTAACTTTAATACTAATTTGTGCAGTAAATTTTACAAAAATTTAGTTTTTTCTCAATTGTTTAGAGTTAAAAAAATTTGCAATAACGCTGCATGTTTTCAGGAGGCTGCGAATAATTTTTTGAGAAATTTGAGAAATAATGATTTTCCTTATAATTATTGTAATGTTAAATTTTTGATTAGGAAAATGATTGAGGAATATTAGTTTATTATTTCTTTTTCCAAGGCGAAATTAAAGCCTTCACTGAGCAGCCCCAGTTAAGCATTATATTAATCTGTTACGCAATCTTTACCTTTCCTATTCTTTTTTTCTTCCTACTGCGCATTTTAATAGAGAGCGTTGTTTTCTTTTATTTCAAATGTTTCTTTTACATTGAGTTAGTTTCATGAAATTGCTGTTTGACCAGTTTACTGTGAGTTTTTGTATTTTCATTTTTGTATTATATTCTCGAGATTTTGTTTGAAATTTCTCTTCTGATTTGATTTCATGCATTTCTCGCATTTCTTTCTGAACTTTTGCAAAACCTTCCAGTTACTAAGGGAACAAATTTTGACATTTGTCTAGATCTCTCAATAGAAAAGGTTTTGTTCTATGACTTCCGGAGCTGGTACCTCTGAAGATGTCAGTTTCGGTGGCCATATTTTTATTTCCATTGCTTTCTTTTTTCTTTATTGTTTCAAGTTATTTTTCTTGAATTTTATTTAATTCTAAATAAGATGAAGTCTATCGATTATAGACAAAAATTCAATTTCTGACAGTTTTCTTTTCTTCTTTTTTTTTTACGCAAAGGCACACTATTATAAAATCTAAAGATTAAGAATTCATCACATAAAAATAATTTTAGAGTAGTCTACAAAACTTAAAAGGAATTTATGGATACTTATAATTTTTTATTAGTATTAAGTTTAATGGTTAATTAAAAATTATGTATTTATTAATACACTTATTTCTTTTCATTATCCTTTGTTTAGAGTAAAAAACACAGCTTTAGTTTGTGAAAAGATTTTTATCAGTGTTTGCAGCACTTTTTCTTTCTGTCGTATTATACAATTTAATTGAATCATTCATGGTTCCTAGATATATATTTAACAAGAAAAGGAATTCTTTTTTAAAAATCGAAATTGAGAAATATTTTTTCTTTTGCATTCAATATGTAAAAGCAAGTTTATTTCTTTGTGTATCAGGTGCATTCTATCTTTGCTTAACTGCGTCTATATAGGGGAAAGTGGAGTAAGATTGGGAAACTAAGATTCAAAGGACGGTTGTTGCTAATTCGAATTGGAAACTATGAGATTTAATAAAGATATTCATTGTTTAGTTATGTGCCGTCATCTCCGTCAGTTCATAAACATACTGGTTTTTTTTTTATATGAATGATTTTTTCTAGAACCTTTTGAAAATTTCTTGGAAAAAAAGGGTTACATAACAATTTATTTAATTGCTATTTTACCATATACTAACAAAACAGTCAAATAACATTAAATAAGATGGTATCTAAATTGTTAACTGTAAGAAAAACCGTTTACTAACTGCTTTCACATAGTACGGTTAAACAACCAAAAGACTAGGCCCACCTAATAAAGACGCTTAGTTCCTTACAGCTGGGTGCATATTATAGCCGAGAGATCTAATCTGTCAATTTCATGACTGACAGAATCGGGGTTCAAGTCCCAGCTTTGACACCACACTATTTCCTCTATTTTATTCAACACATGAAGAGTTTCCAGTGTCCTGCACTCCCTAATTAGTGACTCTGAATTATTAGATAACGATACTCTCAGGCACACATAGATGGCAGCACCAAAAACGTCTAATATTTCCCGTATCTTAAAAGAAGTGAAACATCCAAATAAACTAATTAAACCACATTCCATAGTTCATTTTGAACAACCACTACCTAACTCCAATGCCCATTACCTAACGAAAAGCCTAGCTCCAATGCCCAGATAAAATTATTTTTACGGTTTTAAAGCCATGCTAATTGTAAATTGTTAAAAAACGGTATAGTTTTGTAATCATGGTTTCTTTACCATACTAGTTGTAAACGGTTTCAAAACCGTAAAGGTAAAAAATATTCTTCGCCGTAAGCTTTATGGTTAATTAGATAAACAGACTGCTTCCGATTATTTTACCGTAATTTTAGGAGGAAAGTTCTAACAGTGAATAGTCAAATCACCCGATCTTACCCCCATTTGAAATGAAAGTTTGAAGTTTACCCCTAAGAGAAATATGGAAATGTCAGAGTATCAGTGGAAAAGTAGCAGGCATTTCTCTTTTTTCTATGACAAGTTAAGAAAATTATGTCATGTGATGTTGTAATTGTCTTATTCTTTCGCTACTCTGAAGCTTTCGTGGGGACAGCAATGACTCATATCAAGACTGTGGGGAAAAACCCTGGTAATACCAATCTTACCCCGAGAGCAGAGGTTATCGAAACGAAACAAAATCATGCTACTATTGGATAAAATCTTTATTGTTTGTTAGGTTTATGAATCTAAACGTATAGTAAGCAGGTCTACAAATAATTTTTATAATAGTAATGACCAATAAATAAAGATAGCTTAAAAATAAAAGAAAATTAGAGAAAAAAATAATGCGAGTAAAACAAGATTATATGCACAGACGTCGTGAATTAATCACGAACAACATGTCCTTCTTCTTGGCTAGTAAAGTGTAATACGGAATTTGTTCGCAATAGAGGTACGGTCTCCGCCTACTGCTCACCCTATTGCCTACATATTTGCTTAAACTAATCCTGGAAAAAGGGCTGCATTTACTTATATTTTGGCATTAAGAATGTGGCAATGGGATACCTGCAAGGGACGTAGTGTGGCTACCTCGATCCTGATTGGTTGTTAAAACGTGGCATTTGTTTAAGTTAGCAATTGTCCTTTCCATTCTATTTCGAGAGAGCCAAGTCCGTCAAGATTCAATTCCCTTAAATATACGTAATAAGTCATAAGTGCATTCTATATTCTTTCACAAAGATTTCAATTCCTTCAATGTATTGTTTACTTAACGCTCGATGCCATCTAGAGCATAAACAAACTTATGCATCGAAGTTGCTAGGTACACGAAATAAAAATATATCAAGGTTACACTAAAATGCATAAACAAATAATAAATTTAAAATAAGGAAAAAACGTAGATAGAAAGAATTATATTTCAACAAATTCAATGAGCGATACGGAGCTGTATTTAATTAATTTCACGTTAACTAACATTCTAACTTATGTGGAGAAACTTAGCACAACTTAAATGCGCCATTTTGTTTATAAACGACAGGCTGGCACTGACGTTATGCTTCACATGTGTGGATATCTGTATTCTTTTTTTTTCTTGAAGTGAAAGTACTCAATTCCATTTTTAAAAGAATTACTAAAAACTCATAAAATGAAAGCAATGTGTTACACCATGATTGCCCAAAGAATGAAAATCAAGAATCCGCTAATGGGAAGAGTTTTAGATAATCCAGTTTTTTATTACGTTTTTTTTTCCTTGACGACGGATAGGAACGATAATATTTGCAAAAAAGTTGATAAAAAACTTAAATTTGTGTAGAAGTGAAATTAATTTCTTCAACTTACACAGATACCAATCACAATGCAAATGATTGCTATCTGTGTAATAAAGGGAAAAAATAAACTAAAGACGTTTTTTTAATGCTTTCAAGATTCATATCTAAATCTATATTTTTGATATTTGAGTTTAAAAAGTAAACGATCAAAGATGAATGAAAATTAATTTTTCTTATAACCGTCTTTGAACAGCAGACCCAATTTTTTGGGTTTACGACTGCTAATGTTCAATTCCGTAGCTTGTATTTTTGATCCCAATTCAGAAGACTAGGGAACTCTTGGATCAAGTATTGGGAAAAATGTCCCTTCATGGAGGACTTTTTGGTGGAACTGACCAGCATTTACGCTACATGGAGATGAAAACCTCCCATGGTTACTTCCATGATGACGGCAATGGGACTCTAACCCATGATCCATCAACCACTGAGGATATTTTACGTCAGCGTTGTAGTCGGTGCGAGCCGGGTGCAGAATTCGTATTTGCCAACCAACGCTTGGATTCAAACCCGCTTCACTTCATTGAAAGGGGAACGCTCTTTCGAATGCAAATAATTGACCTTACAAATTGAACTTTGAAATTATCTGCAAATTCGACAAGCAACATTTACAAAAAAAAGTATGTGCTCATGAGTAACAAGCACCAAGCTTCGGTATCAAAGTGATGATTTTCATTCATTAATTTGGCAAACAAATGTAAAGAAATTTGATTAACATAATGTTATACATTTCAATATATGATTCGTTACTATGAGTCAGGTAAGTATCAAACAACGCCATGATATTACTTGCAAGTGAGATAAGCTTCCTTAAGACACAAGGGTAATTTTTCTCAAAATTAGAACGGTTTTGTAATGGAGTATTTATAAACATAAATAGTATCACAAAGTAAAATATGAACGTTTATTTGCTTTTCAACATAGTCGCAATTAACATTAAAGAATTTATCAAGTTGTGGTACCAGCTTTTAAATCTCATCAAGGAACTTTACTGCCCAACCGTTAAACCTATTAATAACAGTTTCTTTCAACATGACATCTTTTTCCAAGCACTTTCCACCAAGAAATCTCTCAAGTTTTGAAACAACGGAAAGTGTGATGGTGCTAAGTCAGGGCTGTATGGTGGATGATCTAGTATTTCCCATTCATGGAAGTAGGCCCTCCAGATCGTTCTTCGTCATAATCATTTGTTCTTTCTTCATTACAAAGCCTACACCATTTACGCATATTTCTATCATTCATCAGATGTCCACCATTAACTACCGTGAATTTTAGCAGGGCGAACTTTTTTTTTAGTATTTAGTAACAAAATAACTGATCGTACTTTGCAATCGACTGGTTTACTGACCGTCATGGTGACGAACAAATCAGTACAACCTTACAACCAAATCACGAACAAATCAGTTAAATCTTACAACCAATACCGGCAGAGACCATAATGGCGGCATAGTAAGAGACTTATCAAGAGTGGCTGACCTAGAACTGACGTCACTTGACTGACATCACGGACACACTGCACAATTGGTTCTTACTTTAAAAATGGCCCTAATATGTTCATTTTCAAAAGGAAAAGAATTGATTTGTGTTCTTTTTCTTGGTACCTTCAGTATAATTTTAAATTAAAGAGTTATCGAAATTCATTTTTATTGTGCACATTACAGCTATCAATACGTTAGGAAATATTATTTTCTAGCGTCATTTCTTTTACATTTGAAATATTTTCAATATTCTTTTCCAACATAATTTGTGACTCAAAATACGTTTTAATAAGTCGTATTTATCAGCAAAAAAAATTTTATGAGCGTGTAGCGTAACCACCACTACGAAAATTAAACATCAATTCACTGTTATATAAGACATGTTAACTCGACTCTATGCCGGGGTACCTTCTCATAGATGACGGTTGACATTGTCTATAACGACTAGCCCCACATTGGTGACCTTCGGACGTGATGTGAACACGCCTACCTAGGCAGTAACGCCCACTTCGATATGAAAATGCCTACCTAGACAGTCACGCCTACTTCGATGGATGATCCACATTGAACAGTTGACTTGCTACTTGTGACTGCGACATTATCTACCTCCTAGCACTGTTGCTACTCAGTCTCGTCTCGATCACGCACAACGTCGGCTTGCATACTTATGATTACTCGACTGCTAACGGCAACAGAGGAGCGACTACGACCGTGAAGTTAATACACCTCTCACATTCAGCACTCAAAAAATACGGTGATCTTAATACAGCTCTCCCGGCTTCNTAAATAGTTAAGTTTTTCATTTTTATCTTTGAAAATTAAATGTATTTAATAACGTTCACACATTTTGTTGTTTATATGCATTTGCTAAAAATTTTATGTGAAAATTACTTTTCCAGAGGAAAATGAGCCTTTGGTTTTTATTATTTTTTATTCTTTTAGAGGACCGGAAATTTTCTTTTTCAGAATAATACTTTTTTTCCCCAGGTTTTTAACATAAAATTCTTGCTTCAATTTAAAAAGGAAAATATATTGAATTTTTTTTTTATTTCCAATGGCAGGCCAATTTAAAAGAACAAAAAGGATAAAATAACAAGAAAAACAAGGCAAAAAGAGATAAATAGAATTGAATGCATAGTGACATGCTTAGCCCATACGGGCCCTAGCCTTCCAGTAGCGTCCACACACAGTAGTGGAGATGAGCGCAGGACAGACGGAAATATGGGGCAAGTCAGAGCTTGCATTTAGGACAGTCAAAAATGTTTTTACTAAAAAGATGTTTGGCCAGACAGTCATGGCCAGTTACAAGTCTAAAGAGAGGGACTGCCTTAAACGTGGGCTGATTTGGGATAGTTAAAATATGGTTGAACCAGGTTTTGAGTATATTGCTTTTACGGAAATTCTCTGAGAGCATGTTCCGGAATTGGTTCCGGACCAGCAATTTAAATGAGTGCAGAGAGATGAAGCAACGAGATGCTTGGGCAATAGTTGGCCAAGAAATCAGCTTTTTCATTACCCCGAATCCCGCAGTGTCCCGGGATCCGTGGGTGCATCGTAGATCTACCTCCACGTGGTGCACCCTGGGCAACGCTCTATTGGCTAAATGATCTTCAACTCTGGCATGGGCCCGTCGCTGAATAGTAACTCATTGTTGTTTTTGAAAGTAAAATGCATGAAGACACTTTTTCTATACACAATTAGAAAGCTCGTTTTAGAATATTTCTAACGGAGAATAAGAATATTAACATTATCCTACACAGGAGCCACCTCCCTCCCCTTCCAAAAGTGGTATCATTTACAGACAGTTCCCCATGTATAATGGTTTTTTTACGTTTCGCGTCTTTTAAGCTTGTATTATTATTAATGGAACATAATTTTATCTCTCCAAGTTATATTATCTATTCATTTTTACTAAAATACAATTGCATAATTTGATTAAACTGTTTTCGCTCTATTTATCGCTATTGTTAACGTTTATAAATATTAAAAAATTAAATTATTCTGTTAACTAACAGTCATATCCAAAAACAAAGTATAAGTGAATCGTCTGAAGTACATTTTCAGACTTTTTTTGTTTATTGACAAAATATATTTCAGAAGCTATAAAATTTGATTTAAAAAATTTATTTTATCAATTTGTATAGTATTTTTAGAGAACCAGTCGCATGGTACAAAAGAAACTCATATCTTTTGTAATGAAGAAGCTAGCTATATTCTTTTCATTCTGTAATTTCTATTTTAATGAATAACTTCAGTAAAATATCTAATAAGTTTTAAAACAACGGTAATAAAATATTTAATAATTGGGGAAACATCTGAAGTAAAATATTTGATAATTGTTGAAACAACTGAAGTAAAAGATTGAAGAATTGTTGAAAAAACTGTAGTAAAATGTTTCATAATTATTGAAACAACAGAAGTAAAATACTTAATAATTGTTGAAGCGACAGAAGTAAATAACTTAATGATTGTTGAAACAGCCAAAGTAAAATATTTCGTAATTGTTTAAACGACTGAAGTAAAATAATTAATAATTGTTGAAACAACAGAAGTAAAATACTTAATAATTGTTAAAGCAACAGAAGTAAAATACTTAATGATTGTTGAAACAACTAAAGTAAAATAATTAATAATTGTTGAAACAACAAAAGTAAAATATTTCGTAATTGTTTAAACAACTGAAATAAAATGTTTGATAATTATTGAAGCAACTTAAGTAAAATATTTTACAACTGTTCAAACATTTGAAGTAAAATATTTAATAATCTTGAAAGAATTGAAGTAGAATATGTAATAATTGTTGAAACAACTGAAGTAAAACATTAAATAATTGATTAAACAATATTTAAATTACCACAAAAATAGTTTTATAATTGAAAATATGTTACCGTAAATGGTTTTATCTTAGACTCCATTATTATTATTTACAAATTTTCCAATGAATGAATTTTTACAATTATCCAATAAATGTTTTCTTTAATAATTCCACATTGTGAGACACAATCTAAACCCACTATCATTCCAAATCCTTTATGCATTTAAAGTTGCGAAAAATAGAAAAAACCACGATAACACTTGTCATATTTGGAAATATCAATACATCTATTGTTAGTGTTATCTTGAATTTTGATTCCAAACAAAACGATTTCAATCGATCACTTGACTGTATAAATTAAATATCTCACTGGTAACTTTTAGGTGCATCACGTTCTTTCATACTGAAACTATTGTTTATTTATTTATTTGTTGCCTTTTTAAAGATAATTTCCTTTCTGTTTTTTAATTATAATTTTTTATATATCACGTTGTTGGCAATATTAAATTTTAGAATGTAATCGCAAATAACAGTCATTTTCCACTTGTCATATATTATCATAATAAACGAAAGATTTTACAAAGCTGGAAGAAATCATATCACACTTAAATTTCATAATCATAAACTGCGTTCCTAGATTAGAAAAATCTTTTATGTCAAAAATAATCCTTCGCATTTTACAAAGGCAAACACACGAATCTTTACTCTCAAAACAAACTGAATTTTTTTTAATAGATTAAATTGAAAGCTGGCAATTCTTTTCTGAAAACAATCAGGTCTTGTTTCTTTTTCGTTCGTTATAATAAAATAAAGTTTTGAAAATATAAGTTGCGAAGAAAAAAAAATCGATCAGCATAAATGGAAAAAAATGACATATTCAACAGATAAATTCAACAGAATAACTTTTAGAACAGTACAAATGCGTAACTAACACAGAATTTTAACTTATTTAAGGTCAAGGGGCTTGCATACATACATTTAATAGCTAAATATTGATCAAAAATGCATACAGTGAGAAGAGTAATATTAAAAACTGAGAACATTAAAATTTGCTTTAGTGTCGTAAGCCTATAAAACTTAATTTTGAAAGTTAAGCTTATTAAAATTCATTTTGAGCCTTCAGTTCGATAAATAATTGTCAATCATTAAAATTCAATTTTAGACTTTAATAAAAAACTTGGTTCACAATACATAACATATGATAAAACATATTAAATTTATTTTGCTATTTTATTTCTATTAAATTTAACTTTTGAATTTAAATCCTATCAACTATGATCATCCCTTCTGTATAAAATAATTTAGCGTATAGAAACTAGTGAAATCGTCAACGTTTTTAAAACATCAAACCTATGCTAATTATTCTTATATACCTATAATATATTGTCGAGTCTCAGTCGCTCAGTGGTAGAATCCGCTTCTATAAAGCAGAAGGTCCTGGGTTCGATACGGTAAGCGGACACTAAATTTGCTTATTTAATTTATGAACATTCCAGAAGCTTCTGGAATGTTCAGGTTATGCCATTTCCTCTTTAGTTGTTTCGTAGGAAGTTTCTAGAACATTCTATTCTAGTATATAAGCAATCCCGTCATTGTAAAGAGGATTCGAGTTCTCAGTTCAGTTCCGTGAAGCAGGGTTCTCGTTCGGTCGTTCAGTTCGAGTTCAGTTCCAGTTCTCAGTAGGAGTTCAGACAGTTCGGTTCGAGTTCGTTCGTTCAGAAAAGTTCTGGAGTTCGTCAGAGTTATTGTAAACAGGCAGTCATTTTTTCAAAACAAAAGGTCCTTCAAGACCACCAATTAACTACTATCCTAGNGCACATCTAATATTAAACTAATATTACATTAGTTTCCTTCTTTTCTCTCTCTCTCCTTCTCTTTTATCACAGATACAACCAAGTCAGATCTCACTAGTACCAGATGGAAGGGTAAAAGGCCCCTACGGGGCCTAAAGGCCCTGAGCAATCCCAAATGATGATGATGATGATGAAAGAGGAGTTCTTCTTGGTGCAGACTGGTTCTCGGCGTTTGTAATTTCTTGACGTTAATAAATTGATTATCAAAACCTCATCTTGTAATCTACACTAAATCTAAACACTTTAACGTGACAATATATTCTTACATGCACATATGCTACCTAGTCTGATATACCTATATCTATTTTTGTATACCTATGCTATTTATTCTGAATTACCTATTATCTATATTCTTATATACCTATGATGTCTATTCTGATATATCTATTCTAATATACCTATGATGGAAACTCATATGAGAAAACATATTAACGGGTCAGATGGACTCACAGCTGGAATCATGAAAAGATAAATCTTTATAAATTAATTTTGTTGAAAAATATATTTAATATGCTTTAATATCTAAAGAAGCCTAATAATATTTATTATTGTTTTTTTTTAAATAACCTGCTTAATTTTCCTCCAAACTACTCTAAAAATACAATTTTTGGAAACTTTGCTTCCTCTATAACATGGGAAAGAGCATTTAAATCAGTAAATATCTATCCAATTAAATGCAAGATACTTGAAAGTTTGTTTGTTATGAAATTATATGTTAATATTACTTGTTATTTATATGCTAATAATACTTGTTAATGATATGTTAATAGTACGTGTAATAAAATTATTATGTTGTTATGAAATTATAAGTTATTATGAAATGAGTTATTATGAAATTATATGTAAAGTTGTGAAATAAGTTCTTACGAAGCTATATGTTAAGCTATGAAATTATATGTTGCGTATGATGTAATTGAATCACATGTCATGAAATTATGTGTTATTTGTGCAATTGAATCATATGTCATGAAATTATGTGTTATTTGTGTAATTGAATCATATGTCATGAAATTATGTGTTGTTTGTGTAATTGAATCATATGTCATGAAATTATATATTATGTATGTAATTGAATCATAAGTAATGAAATTATGAGTTATGAGTGTAATGAAACCGTATGTCGTGAAATTATATGTTATGTGTGCAATTGAATCACATATGACATGAAATTATATGTTACGTATGTAATACAATCACACGTCATGAAATTATACAATGTATGACTAATTTTAAAAGTATAGCTTAATGTGATAATATTTTGAGCTTTGAACTTTTTCGCAAGAAGTTTTATTTCCCGATCTAACTTTAAGTATAAAAAAAACTGAAAAAAGGTATGTTAAGTCCCAAAAAGGCTTTTTTAAAAACATGTAATCTATTTTACTACGCAATGACAAAAATAGCGAAGGTGATAAACGGATTGCATGACTATTTGAAGTTATCTATTGTTTGACTGGAATGTAAAACTTTACTCACCACTTTCTGAACTGTAAGATATTATCTTGATATCATAAACTTTCATGTTGATACCGCATACACCAAATGATAATGTATCTCAAAGGAAATGTATTTAAATTATTCACTATAATTCATTCTAATACTCATTAATATCAATAACAATTGCCTGAGAATTTTCTTTCAAATCTGTTATAAGTTTCTTCTTTCCAAGCTACATTTTTTTAAATAATTTTTTTAATCAATTTTTTTGCCGAAATGAACAAGTTTAAAAACATTATGTATAACAAGAGGTCGCAAAAGGGATATGATAAGCTTCTATGGGAGTTAAGGAATACTATCAGGATTAAAAATACTGCAGAAACTATGCCCGAAAATGTCGTCATACGCGGCTAGATGCGCTCTCCTATTATAATCTTCTCAGAAGAAAAAAACACTGTTTATAATAGGAAAGTGCACCTATCGGTGAATGACAACATTTCTGTCAATAGGTTCCTACGCAGTTTTAGTCCTAACGATGTTCAAAGAATCCTCTGAAAAGCAACTGGCAAAATTTTCATTCTGAGCTAAGTTAACTGTTAACTGAACTTAAAGCCAAAACGTAAATATATCTTCCTCATAAAAGACACTTTTTTGTTCAAAATTTAAGCGAAAACCGGTTCTGACTTGTGCGAAGAAACTTTCCCTTCATAAATATACACAAAGAAGAGCTCGTTACGTTATGGAACCGTTTAACCTCCTTATAGTTTGTCTAGGATAAGAACTCCTCCAGACATTCGTCTGAACCTATGGCGGTGACTATGGTAACGAGATCTGACTATTTCAAGTAGGGGTGCGGGGTACCTGTTTTGGGAGTGGTTTCAGCTCGAGTCAACGAGAGAAAGGGAATCTCTTTCTTCGATCCATTGTGTTAGTCCTAGAATAAAGCTACCCTCTCTAAATTGCGCCATTTTTTCCATGGCACCAGACTGCCTCAGACTTTGTGGCTGGAGGAGTTCTTAGCTTAGACAAACTATACTTGCTTTGGAGATCGCTTTATTTATGAAACAAACATTAACATCATACTATAGAACAGATATGAGGCTCCGCCGTATTTGCGCTCATTTTGAACTATCTCTTCCTGTGCTTCTGAACAGGCTATAACAGGGATGCGTCATATAACAGGGACAACAGGTACAACAGGAAACAGGTTATAACAAGGAAGTGTCTTTGACCTAGCACGACAACTTTTCTAGGCATGGGTTCCAATACAATTTTAATCCTGATGATGTGTCTTAACTAACTAGAAGTTCGTCGCAAAATTTACGTGACCCCCTGTCATGTATAACTTTCTTAAATTTGTACATTCCGACAAAATGACTGAAAATATCATTTTAAAAAAAATTCGTAGCTTAAGGAGCAAAACTAATTTCAGATGTGAAATTAGAATGAACCCGAATCAGAATAGATGAAGTATTTGTGTGAATGCAACAAGCAATTTGTTCCACAGTGTAATCGTGATTAATGATTATACGAAGAATATTATTTGTATTATATTATCAGGGCTCGAAAAACAGTCCGTCCTCGGCGGTCAAAAATTTCGCGCCGACAACGAATTTCTCGAATTATTTATCGGCACTCAAAAATTTTTGTCTGTTATGTTTTGATCAGATTTCGTATTTATTCAAGTAAAGTTCGTTTTTGTACAAAAAACAAACACGCTATCAAAGTTTAGCGAATCACAACTGAGGAAGTGGAACTAGAAACATCAAAACAAGTTTGATTGTCAGAGGAAACATAGANCACTCAAAAATTTTTGTCTGTTATGTTTTGATCAGATTTCGTATTTATTCAAGTAAAGTTCGTTTTTGTACATAAATTTATACGCAGGTACGCAGTTTCGTATATGTATTTATATTTATATCTGTGTTCCGTAATAATCACCCTTAATTTTTATTTTTAAGAATTTTTATCGTACATGAAGGCGAAAATCTTAAATATTTATAAATATGTTTATATATTTATGTACAGGTACACATTTTTGTATATATATTTATATTTATTTATGTGTTCCATAATAATCACCCTTAATATGTATTTTTAAGAATTTTTACCGAACATGAAGTCAAAAATCGAAACAGTAGGGAGCGTAAATTCGTATTTTTACTTTGAAAAAACAAACACGCTATCAAAGTTTAGCGAATCACAACTGTGGAAGTGGAACTAGAAACATCAAAACAAGTTTGATTGTCGGAGGAAACATAGAGAGTTTGAAGGCTATTTTTTGCTACAGTTTCAAGCTCCATCTGTTAATCAAACCTTATTTTGATATTTTTCATCCGCCTTCCTTACTTGTGATTCTTCAGACTTGCCTGGTCTTAATGTTTAATTACGATCACAAATGTATGTGCTTTTTTTTACTTCACTTTTGAAGAGGGTTCTAAAAATATACTTTAACGACAGTGATTAATATTGTATCTAGCTACACGTTGAATTGTCTGGAAGAGGCAGACTGAGAAAGCATTGAACTGCACAGGGCAGTAGTGCTATTAAAGAAGAAGAGGAATATTATCGGTCTGTGTATACTACCCATTTATTAAGCAATTTATAAAATTCTCGAATAAATTATTACTGGATAATAATTTTAATATCATAAATCAAACCTCACCTAAATTGGAGACAACTATTTCCTCTTTTGTTTGTTTAAGGACTATTCAAAAAACAAAAAATCTCATCTAAAAATCCAGATAGTTTTCCCACCTCACAGCATTAAATATTCACAGTATAAAAATTCCGGATCAAATTACTGTATAAAGTGCCGGCACTTTAGGTGTATCATCCGTTAAATCCCTTTTTATTGTAAAATATTGTACCGTAAATTTACAGTTACATTTATTTAGTTAGAGTGATTCCATGATATAACGTCGCTTATTACCGTAAAAATTATAGAATATCAGATTTTTCGTTTTGTAGAATTTTCTAGTAAAAAAGATTTTACGGTAAAAAGTACCGGCACCACGAATGCCGGCACTTCTTACAGTGCTTTGATCTGGAATTTTTTACAGTGTCGAATATTTTATCTGAAATAATTCTATTTAAGCTGATAAACAAAATTGATGTAAATTAAGAGAAAACAATGAACAGAAATTTTGTATAATTAATAATTTTATCACTAAATATAGTAAAACGCATAATTTTAGAAACATTGGAACGTGATAAACCATAACCGGCAGCAGTCTGCCCATCCAATTAACCATAAAGTTTACCGGAAAGATATTTTTTTTTACCTTTACGGTTTTAAAACCGTTTACAGCTAATATGGTTAAAAAAAACATCAATATAAAACTGTACATTATTTACCATTTACAACTAGCATGGTTTCAAAACCGTTACAAAATTTAACTGGACATTAGAGCTAGGCTTTTTGTTAGGTAATGGGTTATTATAGTTATAGTTATTTATGATTGTAATATGATTGTATTATGATTATATAGTTATTTTGTTTTATAAAATTAACCATGAAATATGGTTAAATTAGTTCATCTGATTATTTCACCTATCGTAAAAGATGGGAAATACTGAACTTTTTCCATTTAGGAGCTTTATTGTGCTGCCATCTATAAGTGAACGAGGGTATCTCATACTAATAATCCAGAGTCACAAATTGGGGAGTACAGGACACAGGAAACTCCTTGTGTGTTGAAGGGAATGGGGGGAATATTGTGGTGACAACGATGGGGCTCAAATTCACGTTCTATCAGTCATGAGATTGGCAAATTAGCCTTTTCGAAAGTAATCTGTACTCAGCTGCAAGGAGCTAAGTGGTTTTATTAGGTGGATCTAGTTGGTGAGATATAATTCTGGTTGTTAAAGCGTATTAGGGGAAAGCAGTTAATGAACTGTTTTTTCACACACCTAAAAGTTTGAATACCATCTTATTTATGGTTATGTGACAATTTGGTTTAAATTTGATAAAATAACAATTAAATAAATAGTTATGCAACCATTTCCCCCCAAGAAGTTTCTAACAGTGCTACACCATGGTTCAACTTAAACGGAAATACGAACCAATTTAACAACTTAGTAAGACTTCAGAAAAGTTTGCACGTTTTTTTATTTCTAACAAAAGATAATACGGTTTAAAGTCAAACAGATTTTTCTGAGAAAATTCATTCTGAGTAAGTTTTAAAAACACAAAACAAAGTGTAAAATCAAATTTTATTGTGCAAAAATGAAACAATAATTATCACAGAATGTAATGCGAAATGGAAAAATTCTGCAGATTAAAAACGTTATGGATACAATACAATATAAGCAACAAGTTAGAATTAAATAAACAAGTTAAAATCAAATGCCACAAATTCCTTTCAAAACACATCTTCTGCAAATGTTTGGTTTTCATATGCAGCTGGCACAGTTGAAGCTAAATTTACAGGTTGTTTTGATTGTTGATCAGGGTTTTTATATGACTTCCATCCTGCAAAATGAATCGGACTACTGGGACCCCAATTTTCAGATGGTCTTAGTATATTTATGAATTTCTGAAAAGACAAAAATAGTCCTTAGTAATTAATTGATAATATTTAAAAATTATAATATTGTATCATTTTATTTAAAAAAAATTTATTCACATTTTATAAAGCTTCATTGATGTGAAAATATAAAAATTATTTTAATAAAATATAAAAATATAAAATGATTTAATCTAACTGTGTGAATTTAGATGGTAAATTCTAATTAATTACTGAGTTTCTTATTCTAAAAACCAAAATCATCATATTGAAATAAGCATTAAGCACTCTACACATTCTTTTGAAAGAGAAATAATTCTCTAACATTTCCAAATTGGATTAGTTTCAACGCTAATAACTTCCATAATGTAAGAGATGTGAATGGTTTACGGTGTACGTTTGGTGACGTTGGAAGCGAGAAAACTAAAGTATCTTCCAGGCTATTTCCAATTTATACACTCACGCTAAAATCACGAAAATTTACTCCATCGTTTAAATTTTTTAAGAGCTGTATTCATTTATTCCAGAGGTATTTATAAACTTTAAAAACTATTGTAGTGCATCTACACTACAAAAATACAATTCCAATTCACTAGTATATAAGACATGTTAACTCGATTGTATGTTGGGGTACCTTTTCATAGATGAAGGTTGACATGGTCGATAACTACTTTCCCCACAACTATTTTTCTGACTTTTTTACGATTTAGAATTACTTCGAGTAAAAAACAAGAAATTCGAATAAAAAACAAGAAAGAGATAATTTGATGTTTAAATAGACAAATAGCAATTATGAACGACATCACTCAAGTGACAGCAGTTTATTATTTTTTTTCTTAATATTTTTAGCTTAGTTTAAGTTTTGAGGTCTAAATAAATCTATAAAATTTGAAAATATCTAATAAATGGTTATGGGGTTGGAATTTAAAATTCTAATCAGCCTTTCCACACTTCACTTCATCAGCACAACATTTACGGAGAAATACGCCGGAAATTTTTTACGGTCTATTCCGTTTTTAGGAAGTAGTGCTGTAGCTAACACTCCAGTTCTTGTTCTTGTTGTCTTATGCGACTTGTCAATACTGACAAGCCTAATTTAAGGTAGAGGGTTGCGTTTCCTCTTGCTTTCCAGTAGCGCTATCTATGGCCAAGAATTCGAGCTCTGTCACACACATGCGTCACAGACCCGTTTTCCATTGAGTACACATTCACACACCATCCATCCATCCGTAGATCGTAATTTTGATCTGAACCAAAACAAGATTAATCTCCGATTCAGTACCCCCAGAGGTATTGATTTGTTATGAAAACTTGGAGGATTTCATGATCCCGACAGATTTAGACCATTTCGTAAACGGGGAGTCTTCGGACGACAGGGATCGAACTAACGACCTCTTGGACAAGGGCCCAACTCCCTATTAACTATCCTAACACTTCCCAACACTCCAGTTAACCATCAGATGTAAGCAATTTCTCAAATTCAGAAATATCGTGTGTCAAATTTAAGTGTGATTATAAAGTAAGTTTTTAAACATTTACTTATACTTAAACCTATATACTTTTCTATTTCTTTATTATAAAGCCTTTACAATCACTACGCGTTTCAGCATAAATTTATACGTTTTATAACTTAATTTGTGTTCCAAAGTTAAAATCTTTACAAACATTTTTAAACATAATATCAAATAGTATTTTCATATCTGGTTACTATCAAATAGAGTTTTCATAGTTGGTTCTATGCTGTTGATTTCTCTACGCGGTAACAAAGGCCAGAGAATCTTCTCCCACAAAACCGTCTTGTGTCACCCCAGGCTCACATTAAAAGTGAGGAATATTTGAATGATAGATATTTGATTTATAAACATTATTTTATTATTTAATCTATTATTAAATAATTTACTAGGAATTTTTAAAGTACTTTAACAAGCTAAATATTTTATGTTTTATTATTAGACATTTGTTTTCTAAATTGACCTGAAAACTTCACTTATCATATGAAAATTATAGAATTACTTTTGCTAGTCAACAATATTGTTATTAATAAAATAACATGGAATAAGTTGCTCTGTTAAAAAAAATGAGCGAAAACAAAATTTGAACAACAAGATACATAAAATTTTACACAATTTATATCTGCGTTATTTTAAATGACAAAATCCAAAATTTGTATGTATATAAATTCTTTGTTATGGCGAAATGAGCAGAAAGTTACTTCAATATAAATGCACTCAAATTTTCAAATAATATAAACTGCCTAAACTTTTGGAACAATATTTTCCAGATTCCATCCGTACTTGAGTGGCAAGAATCCAAATCCGTCGGAAACAAATGACTAATATATATTTGATCAAAGAAAGTAAGTTTTTGTTTCGGTATTTTTATAATATCGCCTACTCGATTTGATTAGTACATTTTAGAGTGCACCCTCGAAGTATAAAGATTAAGTTCTAGTACATGAAAACCTGATCGCCTGATCAGAAGTTATTAAAACGGTCGTTTTTTTTTTTTATTTTTATTTTGCGAAAATATTTGTTTGGTCTTTTAATACTTTATTACTTTTGGGTTTTATTATTTGTTAAAAAAGATACCAACCCTCAGTACTGAGAATTTTTAGTTCTTCTCTGAAAAAAAAATTTTTTTTTTCTGTCGTTTGCCTGTTTAGGCAGTGGGGGTGTGATTGTTCCTGTTTTTCAGTAGCGCCATCTATGGCCCTGAATTCGACTTCTGCCACGCCATTCGCGCAACCACAACACGTTTATATGGCGGGTCACATTCACACACAAAGGAGAAAGGGCATAGAACACACAGAGAGAGAAAGAAACATCCATGCCTTTCCCGGGATTCGAACCCAGGACTTTTCTGATGCAAGGACAGTTCCCTGCTCCCTACACAGGGACAAAAGATTTATTGAAAAGCATCATAAAAAAATTTAACATTACAAAATGTTTACTTTAACTATGAATAAATAATTACAATAAAATCCGTTCGCAAAAAAATTCATATTCATCAAATAATTTGAAATACATAAATTACTTTTACCTGAACAATACCAACGCTGGAATCCTTGTACAATGTTATAATGAACCAAAGTGGAATTTGTACTAGAGCAAAAGCAGCTAGTATCCACCCTAGTATTGTAGCCCACTGAGGTACAGAAGGATTATTATCAGTTTCCGTGTGAATTACTCCGAATAGGAATATCACCTAAAGTTAATAAATAATTTTAAAAGTATTATTAAGTAAAGAGTTTTATGGAAAACATATCAAGAAGCATTTTTAGAGAATTTGAAAAAATCGGCATAAAAGCAGATTTGCACACAAACTAAGGCTATAATACACACGTACTTAGAAAAAATATTCTGGTAAAATTACCGTACTTTATAGTAATGATATTTTTGGTAAAAAAATACCAAACAAAAAAATAGTTTTGGTTAACAAAAACAAAATATATTCTATTTAAACCATTCATCAGGCAGATTTCCCATTTACATGGTAACACTTTTCCGCAAATTCTGGTTTTCAAAATTATAGTTTTATTACTACACATTTAGTAAAAAAATTCAAAACGGAAAAGCAAATTTAACCAAATGAATGTTTTTTATATCATTATCTATGATATCATTATAAAATTACCAAATTTTATCATATATTATAAAACTATACTTTATTGTTAATTTTACTAAAATCATACCAAAGAGCTTTGGTTAAAATAACAAGACTTTTTGGTGTTCCCATATGGCTATAAAGGAGATAATTTGGTGATTTTAAATTTCCCATTTCTTAACAGTGAAGATTATAACGACACATTAACTATTTATATTGTAATAAAAATTCAACTCGCAGTTAATAAAATTCTTTATTTCAGATTCATGTATCTATCTTCAAAATGAAATAAAAATGATAGTATAAATCAAAACTATATTATCATATTGCTTATTTCTGATACCGATAATTTATATTTGTTATTTTGTTGTGTCAGACAAGAATTTTTATATCAGACAACTTTATTTAGCTCTAAAAAATACAAAAATACAATACGATAACCTACTGTAATTACCTAATAGCAGACAATATTAGGTAATGAAATTTTAATATTTATCTCATTACATTCCAGTGAAAAATTATTATAATAATTACTTATTTTTGATGCCTATAGAAAAATAGTTTTCTTTTATTATAGGGTCTATTATTGTTCAGTATACACCGCTAAATTAACCTCATGTAAAGTACATTACAATTATACCTAGAAAAATATTATTTATATCTAAATAAATATATGCCGATTATGCATGGAGAACAAATTCTGCTTAAATTACTGCACAGTATGGTAACGACATTTCTGGTGAAAACAAGACATAATTCTAATTAATAAAACTAAAATACACGGTATTTAAACAATTTGGTAATGTTTTGGTTTGTAGGATAATGATTTATTTCAAATTCTGGTTTTTTCAAAACCATAATTATTATTACCACACGTATAGTTAAAAAATGCAAAACCGAAAAGTAAATTCAACCGAATATATGGTTTTTATACCAGATTCTCAGGTAAAATTTTGTAAAGGTAATGATAAAATTACCTTTACAAAATTTTATCACAGATTATGAAATAATATTTTATTGTTAATTTTACCAAAATCTCTACCGAAGAGCTTCGGTAAAAATTACCACAGACGCAGTTTCCAGAGACCCAGAAAAGCGTTAAATTTTACCATATTCCAGTAGTTTTGAAAACACGTTTTTCCTAGTATTTATTTAGTTGAGCATTATCACAAATATTAAAATTCATACAGGTGACTTCATTGATGATAAATACCAGTGATGAGATTATTTAAATTAAAATCAATTCTATTATTTACAAAATGCTTTAAAAAACATAAAAATATTAAAATAAAAACTAAATTAGTTGCAAAAAATAAAGTTTACAAAATGCAGAAGACACAATTTTGAGATAAAATAATTGTGACACTTAAAAAAAAAAAGAAGTCAAAATAAAAAAAACGTGTTTTTGAAACCATTGTATTTATTTATTTGCTTTAGTTCTTCAAAATACTCTTAGTTTCAAAAAAAAATATTATGGTTACCAAATCTTCCAAATTAAGCCATTTGCTTAATATCTATATCTTTCTCGTTTTAATTGATTTATCTTATTAATTATTTATTTTATTCAATAAGAAAGTTTCTTCTAAATATTTATTTTTGATAAAAATTTCTGATCTAAATATTTACCCTTCTAAAATATTTATCCTTAAATTGATTAAAAAGTTTTATAAAAGTATTTCATACATATCAAAATGTCTTTTAAAAGGAAAGATATAAATTGTTTTAAAATTTAACAATTAAATATTGAAAAATTATTCCTCTTTATTTCTATAACAGCTAACAGTAATTAACTTATTTTAGAACATTGCACTTTTAAGAAAATATTCTTTCAAAATTTAAGTACACTTCAATTATCATCTTAAGTCAGATTTAAGTTTATTTTATGCAATAAGTATTATCCAGATAAAAGATTTTTCCACAATGAATACAAAATCTTTTGAAAACATATAATTCCTCAAATAAAATTTACAAATTCTAAAAAAATAAAGATTAACTTTAAATCAAAACACGGAAGCATTTTTCTTCTTAATAGAATAAAAAAAAAGTATTTAAATTTTACTTGCAGAGCAAAACAAGCTTATATGTTCTTATCACTTATTCCTTTTTATCTTATCACTGTCTATTTTTACTTACTTCAAGGATTATTTAAAATATATTTTTGTTTTTTACGGGAAAATACTGCTTACTTTAAAATAATAATATACCTAAACAGAGAAATGTTTTTTTATTCGTAATCAATAATAAATAATTTTCAGTAAATTTCTAGAAACAGAATATTTTAAACAAAAAAACATTTGTTATACAAATATTCTGTTTTTAAATGTTACTGCAAAATTTTCCCATTGATTTGCTTTTGTTCTTTACTTAAAAATCTGGTTAATATTTTTAATAATAATCAACACGAATGAACATAATTTAAGACAAGTGAAATTAACACAAAAGGATTTTAAATAACACAAATTAAAACTTAATTATTAATTTGTGTTTATTGTGTTTTCATTTTACATAAAATATTATCTGAGATTTAATTATTGAATATAAGTTTAATTTTAATTAAAATTTATTTAATCCAGGGATTTTTATGCTTGAGAGATTCCTTTTCAAATGGAGCGGAAAGAATCTTTTTTCGAATTTTGATGAAATTCATACTTTGTATAAATGATATATAAAGATTGTGGCAACAAAAAAATTTATTTTAATTAGATATAAATTTAATATAGTGAGATATAAATTCATTATAGTTAAATATAAATTTATTATTTCTAAATTTAAAGTTTGGAATTTTATCTGTGAAAGAAAAATGCTTTCTGTAACCTATAAACATAATAGAACATAACATATTACGGGATGTTCCGTAATCAACACCCTTTATAAAAAATTCCTAGAATTCTTCTCAAAATTGATTTTAAGAAATTCGGGGAGAAAATAAGAAAAACTTTATCAAAATCTGACGACTTAAATATTTATTTGAAGAAACTAAAGTGTAAAAAATTATGTATCGAATCACGGTATAAAGTTTCAGCACTTTGGGTTCATCATCCGTAATATCCATTTTACTATAAAATCTATTTTTACCGTATATTATAGTAATATTTGCTGAATTACACTGTGATTTTACGTTAATTATTACAGTAAAAATTACGGTACATCAGATGTTTTGTTCCATAACATGATCCGGTAAAAATAGATTTTCTGATAATTAGTATCGGCTACGTGCGTGGCTATACTTTTTACCATAATTTGATTCGGAATTTTTTACAGTATGTTATTTCAGAAGACTTAAATCGAAATAGTCAAGGAGGTAAGCAAAGTTACTTTTTACCGTAATTTGATCCGGAATTTTTTACAATATGCCATTTCAGAAAAGTTAAATCGAAGTAGTCTAGGCGGTAAACAAAGTTACTTTTTACCGTAATTTGATCCGGAATTTTTTGCAGTATGTTATTTCAGAAGAGTTAAATCGAAATAGTCAAGGAGGTAAACAAAGTTACTTTTTACCGTAATTTGATTCGGAATTTTACACAGTATGCCACTTCAGAAGAGTTAAATCGAAATAGTCAAGGAGGTAAACAAAGTTACTTTTTACCGTAATTTGATCCGGAATTTTTTACAGTATGTTATTTCAGAAGAGTTAAATCGAAATAGTCAAGGAGGTAAACAAAGTTAATTTTTACCATAATTTGATTCGGAATTTTTTCCAGTATGCCGCTTCGGAAGAGTTAAATCGAAGTAGTCAAGGAGGTAAACAAAGTTACTTTTTACCGTTATTTGATCCGGAATTTTTTACAGTATGTTATTTCAGAAGACTTAAATCGAAATAGTCAAGGAAGTAAACAAAGTTACTTTTTACCGTAATTTGATCCGGAATTTTTCACAGTATGCCATTTCAGATGAGTTAAATCGAAGTAGTCAAGGAGGTAAACAAAGTTACTTTTTACCATAATTTGATTCGGAATTTTTTGCAGTATGCCATTTCTAAAGAGTTAAATCGATGTAGTCAAGGAGGTACCGTAATTTGATCCGGAATTTTTTAACTGTGTAATACGTGTGATTTCGTAGCTTTGTTTTTTCCAAGGATTCTTATAATGTATAAGTAAGGAAGTGATTATGGACCACCAATAACAGTTTAATAACCAATAAATTACAAGATGATATCTTATTTTTAAGTATGATCTTACCGTCAAAGCAACTGGGGCAGTAACAGCCCAAGTAATTTTCCAAAATATTCCCGGAGGTTTATTAAGCATATATGTAACATCCTTACAAAAGCTGTTCAAACCTAAAATGAACAATCAGGAAAATTAAAAAAGCAAATAATTAAAATGCATTTAATTATATTTTTGTTAATAAAATGCATTTAAACTATACATTTTAAAATCTCTTTAAATTATAATAACTCTTTTTGAGCCCTTATCAAATACATTGAGCATGAAAAAAGTCAATGTTTTTGTCTTATGTTATGAATTCTGTACAGATCATTTTGAAAAATCATTTTATAATACGTTTTAAATATAACTTATTCAAAAAAAAACGAGTTTAATTACAATTAAATGTATCTTTTAATACGTTTTTCAAAATTATTCATCACAAAAAACCTGCAACATAATTACAATCTAATTAATAATGAGTTTGTAATTTTTCAACGCAACAGCTGTCAAAAATGAAGAGCAAGGGGAAAGAACCATATACGTCCATGAATGCTAATTCCAAGAGAAAAAAATGAATTTCAAGTCGAAAAGGACACGTTTTTTTTAAATTTATTTATTTATTTATTTTTGATGGACCCATCTTCAGTGTGTAGTAACTTTCGGAGAAAACTGATTTTCCATGTTATTGATTTGTCGAAATTCAGTAATTCTTAAAATGCAACCAATTGCGATCCAATTGTCATTTTTGCAAAACATAGATCTAAACCATTCTTACCTCAAAACCTCCAAATGCTTAAAGCCCAAGAAAAAATTTTAAAGCTTTATAAAACTGTATAATTGGTTTTATATTCTAGATAACGCTAAGATTAACTAATTTTTAAATAAAAATAGGCATTGTTATTAAAAATTTCTTTTTAAATTTTATAAACTATATCAATTTTTTAAAACATATTCAACAGCATTTCTAGTTTATCTTAAATTAAATTTTAGATTAGATTAGATTTATGAGCTTAAAAATTAATTTGTGCATTGTTAAATATTTAATACAAAATTCAAATAGTCGGTACTGAACTTAAAAACAAAAATATTTTCAAATATTCACCATATATCCATGTCACACCAACAACTTCAAATACAGCATAAAAGAATATAGCAACACCTACTCCATAGTTGTTCAACAGAACCAAAATCGTTTGCCCAGACTATAAAAATAATAAAATACTTAGATTTAATAAAAAAATCACCACAGACAGAGAAAAAAAATTGTGGTAAAATAATTGTACAAAATACTCGTATGGTAAATACATTTATGGTAGAAAAAACAATTCCTAATATTAAATCAAAATGTACGGTAATTAAGATTTTCATTTAGTAATTTTTCCGTACACTTTGGTTACATTTTGCCGAAAATTCTGGTTTTCAAAATTATAGTTCTTATTATACTACATTTAGTAAAAATACAAAACTGAAAAGTAAATTTTATAGAATGAATGGTTTTTATGCCATGATCTAATGCATCACGATAAAATTACCAAAACATACTTCAGAACTATCATTCATTTTAAAATTTATTTGGTAATTTTTTTCCTTCTGACGTGTATGCCTTTAACCAAATAGAATGCCCTAACAACAATTTTACCTAGTTAAGCTCAAAATTGGCCACCAGTTGGTCTCAAAATCGGCTCAATATGGGTCCATATGAACATATACCGAGGACCAATATTGGGATGTCTAGATTTTTTAATATTGGTCTTATTAAAGGCCAATATTAAAAAAAAAAATATTTTAATGGCGGATTTTAATTTATTTTAATGGTGGAATGGAGTTAGGGGATGGTTAATTATATATTTTTCTAACATAGTTCATGATTATTACAAAAAGAAAAAATACCTAAAAGATGCTTTCATGTGTTTACAAATTCTGCACTCGGAAAACTCAATCTGTGATATCTGTTGTGTACATCTTTTATGGAGGTTGTAGGATTTTTATATTTATTCACTTACATAGGTGGGTTTCTTAGGTACTGCAACGAATGGCTTAAAAATTCTTTCAAATTTAAAAAACAGATAGCACAAATCGGATAAAAACTGCTGGCAGTGGGGTTCGCCCCCCTAATTCTACGCTCCTCGTTTAGGACATTGGGACAACCTTAGTTGGTAACTAGATTGGTAAGCTATTGATTTAGTTTCGCCTTGTCCACGTGTTTTTATCCTTACAAATAAAATTTTTTTATAGTTTTCAGGATTGGTAGATCTTAGCTTATAACTTAAATAGAAATAAAAATAATTAACCGACGAAAAACAAAGTTAAGAAGTATTTGTTAAACAAAATAGAGATTATCAAATTAAACATTTTTCACCATCTCAAGTTATACTAGTATTGTCAAAATTAGTATTGTCAAAATACAAAATTTTACCACATTTATTATCAAACAGCATGATAATAAAACTACGTTTAATTGTTAATTTTACCAAAAGTTACTACCAAAGCACGATAAGAAATTACGACACTTTTTAGTGTTCTCAAAGAACTACCAGAAACTCATTGAATTTTGCGATATTCTTATAGCTTTGACCATATTTTTTCACCATTTTTGACATAATTTGAAACAGTATGAAAAAAGTCAATTGGTCAACACAATAATGATTTCTGGATTTGAATAAAAAATGTACGTAATACTGGAAATAAAAACAATATAAAATATTTTATTACTCATTAGAAAATTTAAATACTTGTGAAAAAGTTCACTCCAGTATTTAGTTTAACCCCGATTTTTCTCTAAATATATATAGGATATAATATAAGGATTAACTTTAATATACACAAAAATCTTTATCAAAATTGAGGGGGGAAAAGTGTAATATTTACCTCGACGATCCTAAATTATGATTCAAACAAGAAAAAAGAAATAACCCAATCAAAATCTGACAAATCACAATTAAGAAAGGCGAATGTACGAAACACCAAAACATGTTTGATTGCGGCAGGAGACATAGAAGTGATACTATATTTTCAAATCTCAATATGCATATTTTTCCTTTCAATCTTTGAAAAGAATTCTAAAAATACTCTTTAAAGATAATATTTATAATAACCCATGTGTGTAGTTGTCAAAATGCTTATGAAAAATTTTCCCTAAAAGGTCAAACAAAGCCTAATTTAATTCGCATATTTTTATGCAAAATTTGTTGCGATTGATTTTAAACCTACAAGCATTTTCTATAAAATTATTTTTCCTTACGTATTTCTCCCAAAAATTGAATTTTAAGCTAGAATAAACTTGAAAACTTCCATACCATAATATTCTTATATCACAATTAATGAATAATTATATTAAACTAAAAGATTGAGAAAACGCAGTGCTTGTACAAATTAAAAATATAAAAATATTTTTACATACTACATACAATTATCTAATACGAATTTGAACTCACACTCGTAGTAAGTGGTATTCCTAAAGCACAAAAAAGCATACAAATAACTAAAGCGATGAGCCATTTTCTTTGTCTCAGGCTTGGAAATCTGTCTTTCAGAACTGTCAATAGTGTTTCTATCATTGACATCTGAGGAAAGAGGAAAAAAAAGTTACAAAACAAACAATTTGTTAACAAGAAAACAAACTTGTTAAAGAATTTTACTCAATACTTTTAAACTATTGACATAAATTTTCACTTAAAACTAATACTACTTGCAATGACAGAAAACCCTGTAAAAGAAGTATTCTATAATTCAGACTTGCATTGTAATATTTTTAAACTATTTAAACTAGTTTTTATCTAAAACTAATTACTAAAAAGTCATATTTAAATTTGTATATAGTATTTTCGACTTGAGTTGTAATAAGTATGAACTATTTCAATCGCGATGGCTCGTTGGATAAGGGCTTTGTCAGTGAGCTATCATTTTGAAAGACAGGGTTCAATCCCCATTAGCGGCTTGAACCCCAACTAGCTTCAGATGAATAGATCTGGTAGTTATCTGGGATAAACTTATCAGGGAAAAAAGTATAGCATTGTGCATATGCTAGCTATATTGCCACAGTTGCATCATGAGATTGCCATAGTTACACATGTTGCCACAGTTGGTCAAATAATTCTGATAATTGAACCTCCGCAGAAGGCTGCCGCGAGAAAAAATTTTGCTTTATGAACTATTTATTATAAATAAAATAATACAAATTTGAATTGCAGTTAATATATATACAATATTGCAAATATACACAATATTTTTTACTTAAATTGTAGCATTTATAAACTATTTAAATTACATTCATTTTAAAGTCCGCGTTCGGCTGACCACCTGACCGGAACATATGCTCCTGCACCCCAGAGCCCAAGGTCAAGAAAACTGAGATGGGCACAGTCGGCCTTGGCCCTCTTAATGGGCTGTCGCGCCACTGAGTTAGTTAGTTAGTTTTAAAGTAGAAGTGATACGTAACCATATTAAAATATATAAAATATTTTAGACTTACCGAACTTCCAACTCCGAGGACAAAAAGCATAAAAAAGAACAAGACAGACCATAACTGAGGTACATACGAAATATTAGCTAAAGCTTCTGGATATACTATGAATGCCAATCCTAAGCCTATGGGATAATTGTCATATTTCAGTCTTGTAATAAAATTAGTGAAGAAAAAAACAGGTTAGGTTAGATAAGTTAATATTTTTCTAATAACTCGCATATAATTAATCGATTGAGCGTCTTCTGGGCTGGATCTAGCTAAGGACTGAATCAAATTAAATAAGAAAAAACAACACATATTATTTTTAGTGATCTCTTCCTGTGCTGTTCGTGACTTTCTGTGGGCGAGCGGTCTTCTGCACTTGATCTAGCTAAGAACTTGATCAAGTTGAATAAAAAAAACACATACTGTTCTTAGATTGCTTATAAGTTGTACAAAATACATAACCTAATTTTTGCACATATTTTTTAAAATATATGAAGAAATATTATCATATGAAAATATATTTCATTACTTTATTATAAGGACACAGTAATTCTTGAATTAAAATTTTGCTATACTGAAAAATTCCTACCTTCATGATCAACAACTTCTGTTATATTCTTAGAATACTTATAAGACAGTGATCCCAGTACTGCAAAACTGACACATCCTGCCAATAAGTTTACAATTGTATCGAGAACACTAATAATTATCGCATCTCTAAATAAATTTAAAAAAAGAACAGTTAGAAAAAGTTACATCAGTTTAAATATTACAATTACAGATACCTTCCATATTTTGAAGTAAAATTATCTCCGTAACTAATCACACTGAGAAAAAAAGTCTGGTCAAAAATACCAAAATATGGTATAAACTAAGTTTTTGGCTCTACGGGAACACCAAAAAGCACAGTAATTTTTATCGAAGTGCTTTGGTAATGATTTGGTAAATTAAGAATGAAATAAAGCATTATAATATGTGATAAAAGTTGGTAAAGATTGTAAAATTTTTATAATTTTATCATAATGCCTTAGAGAATTGGATAAAAACCATTTATTCGGTGAAATTAACTTTCAGTTTTCTATCTTTTTAATATGTGATAATAAGAACTATAATTTCGAAAACAAGAATTTCCAACAAACCGTACCAAATGAATGCTTTAAATACCGTATGTATTGGTTTCTATTGCTCGAAATATTATTAAAATATGGTAATTTAACCAGAATTTTTTTTCTATGTGTAAAAAATGCTTGCAAGCCATCAAATCTAGTAAATTAAAATAATAAGTTCTAGAAATTATGAATCGAATGGGTAAAATAATCAAATTCATTCTTTCAAATAATATTTTAACTCAGAGTATTAAATACTTAGATGAAAAATGTCCTCGGGGGTAATATTTACCTGTAAATATTGTGGTGGAATTTATTGTAGCTTGCAATCATTACTATACTACCATAGGCTATGTTCAAAGAAAAGAATGATTGCTCCGTTGCTTTGTACCATACCTAGAAAAAATAGTTTGTAGATGAAACTATTAAATATAGTTGGAGGCATTTATTATATATTTTCGTTAAAATAGGATTTTTAATTTTTAAATATAAACAGAGTTTAATTAAAACTGTGTTCTCAAATAGATGTGTCGTTATATCATAGTTAAATTTAAAACAAATACTTAGTTAAAAATAGCATTTGTAATAAAGAAAATAATAAACTAGAAATAAATTTAAAAACATATATAATCATTAAAAATTTTGCATTTTTTTAACGTGTTTCACATCAGTCTCATTATTTTCAATATTTCATAAGCCCTCTTGACTGTTTCTTTTGAAGTTAAGCTTCATTATAATTTCATATCTCATTATGTCCCTTAATATTAATAAAAAAATTTATAAAGAAACTAGCAAGATTATTTCTCCTACAAGCATATAATACAGCACACATACTTTCATCCTTTGTAATTCAAAAACATTATTAATATTGTTTTTCTATCATGCCTAATTTCTAAATATTTCTTAACTAATTTCTAACCAATATACAATTATAAATAATGCTCTTACAATTCATTAAACTTAAAAACATCGAGCCATCAATAATAATATGTTCTTTAATTTTTTAATTTAAGAATGAAAGTTTAATGAACTATTTATGATAATTATAGTCATTAGAGTTAAAATTAGTCATTTGTTAATATTGTAATGATAAGAAGTTACACTTCAATTTTAATGAAAACTAATAAAATAAAACTCACATACCAAACTGCAATACATGGATATTAGAGTTTTATTTTAATATTTTAAAATTATAGTTGATTTTAATCTGAAATTTATGTTGAAAAATTTTTTTAAGGAATTTAAGTGTTATTTTTTATTTTGTATGCAATAACAGAAAATATTAATATTAATAAATATAATTAAATATTAAACTTAAACCCATCTGTTTAATTTTTTAAATTTAAGTCACAAAGTTAATAAGAGTACCAAATATGGCCGAAATTGAATAAAATATTTATAGGATCATAAAATTTACATATATTTTTCAAGAGTATTCGTTTATTTATGCGGACGAAAATATATTATGACTTAAAATTAAAGGAATAATGTTCTTAACAGCAATAAAAATCTTTCTCGTTTCAATTTTTATTTTTTTTATCAAAAGTCTCTAAGGATTGTGGTAAAAAATTTAAAAGGAAAAGGTGTTATTTTGCGTTAAAATATATTCAGTACATATTTAAATGACTTAACTGACTTATATTTAATCCCTTTGTTTGAAGAAGTACTAACATTTAACTTTATCTCATTATGTCTAAAAAACAATTAATCATTACACTTTTAAATACTTTAGTGCATATAAACATAATGCAATATGTAAAAAGCAACTTATGTCAAACAAAAAGAATTTAAAAAAGGGAAAGTGCTATTATTAAATTTTTATTAAATAGAATATTAAAATACATCCGCTTATGTATTTTTAATTACTTACGTTAACGTCTTTTAGTTTCTCAATATCTGGCTTGAAGAAAAATTTAATGCCTTCTCCTGCGCCTTCTTCTAAGCAAGCGATAATAAGCAAGCAAATAAGACCAAAGAAAGGAAAAATTGCTGTAAAATATGACATCTGAAATGAAGAACCTAATTTAACTTAGATAATTATTTACTTAATATTATTTACTGCGGAAAAAAAATTTGAAATGGATAATTACTGATTCTATTTCAATGCATGATACAATGTAAGAACTTTCATTCCAAAATTACAGTAAAAATAACCTACAGAGGTATGCTTATTCAATTAGCCATAAAGTTTACGGTTAAGAACATTTCTTTACAGTTTTTAAACCATTTATAACTGGTATAATTAAAAAAAAAACAGGAATGCTAAACTATATCGTTTTGTAAGCATTTACAACTAATATGGTTTCAAAACCGTGAAATTGGGAACCATGAAATTGGGATAAACTAATTAAGCCCATGGAATGGGGCTTAACTAGTTTATCTAGGGGTGCCATCTATCGTGTGAGATAGAAAATATGAAATTTTTTTGTGTTAATCAGGTGCTGTCATCTATGCATGAAAGAGAGTTTTACGTTTTACAAGTCCAGAGTCACCGAGTGGGAAGTTCAAGAGTCAGAAAACTCTTCGCTTGTTGATGGAATGAAAGAAATATTGTAGAGTCAACGCTGCTATTGGAATCCTCATTCTATCGGTCATGAGATTGACAGATTAGCCCTTTCGAATGTAGTATGTACCTAGCTGCAAGGAACTTAGCGGCTTCATAAGGTGAACCTAATTTCCGCGGATAAAATTCCAGTTGTTTAACCGTATTAGGTGAAAGCAGTCAATAAATGATTTTTCTCACAGTTGGCAATTAACAATTACATAAACTGATATTTAACCATATTTTTTTCAGAAATTTTTAACAGTGTATGAATAATTTCAATAAAATCAAAGTACCACGTAAACGAAGTACAGTAAAAACCTTATTTAAAACAACCTAAAACAAGACAAATCTTAGTCTAAATCTGAAACATGACAAATATTAAGAGAACAATAATTTCCTGACAAAACTTTTCAATTTTAAAAATATTGAATTTTTATTGCTGTACTCCAATTAATAAACTTCAGATAAATAAAATTTAAAACTGTATAATAAAAATTGCAATTGTGAAAAATATTGGGAAAAAAAACAGAATGTGATATTTTTTTAATGAAAGAACTTTATTGTCATTCCGCAATAAGCTCCAACTATGCATCGCGTTGAATAAGAATTTATTTCATAATATGAAACAAATTTATCTAATATAAATAACATTGGGAATAAATTTTTTTGAGGGAGATTTTTTTTAAAGATCTTAGATATTTTCCTATCATTGATTTCAAATCTACAATCAGTTTTTCTCTCCAAGCTGTGGATTTCTTTAAAAGATACTTTTTTAGTCTATTTTTGGTCAGTTTTTTTAAATTTAAAAACGTTATAGATAACGGCGGATAGTATAAATGCTGCTGCAAACTTACAAAAGATATGGGGCACATCATCATGATTAAAATTTTATAGGAACCCATGCCTGGAAGAGTCACCATACGTCAGGGACGCTTCCCTATTGTGAACTGTTTCTTAGTGAGCTTCTGAACAAATCATTATGGGATAAGCGTCTCTAGCTGCGTACGACGACACTCAATAACATGTGTTCCTATGATATTTTAATCCTGATGATATGCTTTAACTCCCATAGAAGTTTGCCGCAATACTTATGCGACACCCTGTATTATAAAACATTTCTAAATTAGTATATTCCGAGGAAAATAGACTAAAAATGTCATTCCAAAAACTATAGCTATGGGAGCAAAGCTAATTTTGAATTTGAAATCTTCACACTCAAAATTTTATTTACGAACGTATATTTATCGTTAGAATTATTTATGTTATAAATATACGAATACTTATAAATAAAGAGAAATTTTAATTGACATATTATAATAAAGAAAACGTGATATTGTATTTGATATCCACTGAAACTTAATGAACTGGTTGTGCTCTTTCCGTTAAACGCATTAAACTGGTTAGTAGCTATAAAATAAATCAGAACTTTGCTTTCCAGTGAAAAGAAATTTAATTAAAAACATTAATTGCATTAAACAAATATTTCTAAATATTCCCCAACTTTTGATTGAAATTTATATTTCAATAATAATGTGTTAGTAAGAGTGGAAGATTGTGTAAGAGAACACTAATTAATTGCATCAAATTCGTAAATTTATAAAATTTATTAAACTCAACTTTCTTTGAGAGCTTAATGCTTTATATCTAGCAACAACTTTTGATTATAATTTTTTTGAAGAAAGTGAAATAAAGATGTTAAGATCTTAAACTATAAGATCTGATAAAACTTAAATAAAAAGCAATATGTACAAAAAAAGGAACAGAAAAAAGAAAATTGTCTGTCCACCTACACTGTAAAAAATTGCGGATCAAATTAGTGTAAAAACGATAGGCACTCAGGATGCCTGTACTTTTTACCATAAAATCCATTTTTAGTTAAGAACATGTTACATAACCAAAATTCTGATATACCGTAATTTGAAATAGTAATTATTAATTTAAAACCACTGAATCACTCTATTTGAATAAATATGACAGTAAAATTTATGAAATAATATTTTACGGTAAAAAGGATTTTATTTATGATGCACTTCAAAGTGTCGGTACTTTATACCGTAATTTGATCCATAATTTTTTACAGTGTAAAAATTTAATTAAAAGAGCTTTTTATTAAAAATTTAATAAATTTTTAATTTATTTCACTGAATATTACTTTTATTTTCATTAAAAAAAACAGACAATTTAATGAATTCTCATCACAGAAAAGGATTTTTGCTTAAACTTTCCCAAAACACAGCTTTAAACTCTTTAAGAAAAATGCAAAAATCAACTTCTTTCTCAAAGTCAATAAAATTATGAGATTCATTAAATGATCTCACTTACTTTTCCTAAAGAATTTGTTCCTTGAATGACTGAAGTATACACTATAGTCCATGTCAGTAACAGGCATAAAACTAGCTTCCAGTTTATAGTTAAGTAATCAGTATCTACTTGCTTCTGTAGAACTTCAGTCCTATTTAAAAAAAATCAAAAGAGTTTATGTCTTAAGAAATAAAAAATACACACTGTGGTATTGTGATTAAAAAAACTATTATAATATCAATAAAAATTACATATTAAATGTAATATTATTTCTTTAAACATATATTGTTTCTCTAAAACATTACTTTAAAATATTAAATCACTCTATAATTTTTAGCTTCTTAGTTTTTAAATAAAAGTAAAATTTTTGTCAATGGTATTTGCCTTAGAAATGCTACTCATATTTGTCATAAAAATAGAAGTCGTGTTTTACCCATTTATTTCTCACAAAAGGAAATTTGCATTTTATTTTATTTTATAACCGGCGTTGAACAGCTGACCCAATTTCGAGTTTACAATTCCAGAAGACAAGGGAACTCCTGGTTCAAGTATTGCTAGAAGTTTGTCTTCGTGGAGGACTTTTTTGATGGAACTAGCCAACATTTGCGTTACATGGGTGCGACCAGTCATCGCTTGGATTCGAGCCCGGTTCACCTCATTGGAAGGCGAACGCTTCATGCCCTGAGCTCAACAACCGGGAATTGTAACAATGGAGTAGCCTATGCCAACCTAGCCATGATAATGTAGCCACGAGCTATGTACATCTAGACATTGTAGTAATAGATTACTAAATTGTAGTAATAGATTGCTTAAAAAAACATGGACATAAATTAAACCAACTTTGGACATAAATTCAACTTCGCATATATTTCGTTTTTTCCAACAATGAATTTTCATACTCAACTCAAAATAAATATCACTTATATAATTGGTTATAGAAATGGTTTAGGAAATTATTTCATTTCTTTAATTCAAAATGTTTGTTCTCCTTAAGTATTTTACTTTCAAANATGAAAGTAATAATTTCTGGACAAAATTTTCCAATTTTAAACATATTGAATTTTTAGTGCTGTACTCCAATTAGTAAACTTCAGAAAAATAAAATTTAAAACTGTATAAAAAAAAAGCAATTGTGAAAAATATTGGAAAAGAAACAGAATGTGATATTTTTTAATGAAAGAACTTTATTGTCATTCTGCAATAAGCTCCAACTATGCATCGCGTTGAATAAGAATTTATTTCATAATATGAAACAAGTTTATCTAATATAAATAACACTGGGAGAAAAAATTTCTGAAGGAGAATTTTTTAAAAGATCTTAGATATTTTTCGTATCACTGATTACAAATCCACAATCAGTTTTTCTCTCCAAGCTACGGATTTTTTTAAAGGATATTTTTTTAGTTTATTTTTTTTCAATTTTTTAAGTGTAAGAACGTTATATATAACGGCAGATAGCATAAATGCTGCTGATAAGAAGATATAGGGCACATCATCACAATTAAAATTGCATAGGAACCCATGGCCAGAAAGGTCACCATACTCCACTGGGGACGCTTCCCTATTGTGAACTATTTCTTCGTGAGCTTCTGAACAAATCATTATAGGGAAAGCGTCTCTAGCTGCTTACGACGACACTCAATGACATGTGTTCCTATGCTATTTTAATCCTGATGATAAGCCTTAACTCCCATAGAAGTTTGTCGCAATATTTATGCGACACCTTGTTTTGTATAACATTTTTAAACTAGTATACTTCGAGAAAAAATAGACTAAAATGTCATTTTAAAGAACTGCATCAATGGGAGCAAAGCTTATTTCGAGTTTGAAATCTCCACACTCGAAATTTTATTTACGAACGTATATTTATAGTTGGAATAATATGTAATAAATATATGAATTCTTACAAATCAAGAGGAATTTTAATTGATATATTATAATTAAAAAAACTTGTTACTGTATTTGATATCACTGAAACTTCATGAACTGGTTTTTCTAATTCCGTCAAACGCATTAAACTGGTTAGTAACTATAAAATAAATAAGAATTTTGCTTTCCAGTGAAAAGAAATGTAATTAAAAACATTAATTGCATTCAACAAATATTTCTGAATATTCCCCAACTTTTGATTGAAATTTATATTTCAATAATAATGTGTTAGTAAGAATAGAAGATTGTATAAGAAAACACTAATTAATTGCATCAAATTCGTAAATTTATAAAATTTATTAAACTCAACTTTCTTTGAGAGCTTAATGTTTTATATCTAGCAACAACTTTTGATTATAATTTTTTTGAAGAAAGTGAAATAAAGATGTTAAGATCTTAAACTATAAGATCTGATAAAACTTAAATAAAAAGCAATATGTACAAAAAAAGGAACGGAAAAAAGAAAATTGTCTGTCTACCTACACTGTAGATTACTGTAAAAACGATCGGCACTCAGGATGCCTGTACTTTTTACCATAAAATCCATTTTTAGTTAAGAACATGTTACATAACCAAAAATCTGATATACCGTAATTTGAAATAGTAATTATTAACTTAAAATCACTGAATCACTCTATTTGAATAAATATTACTGTAAAATTTATGAAATAATATTTTACGGTAAAAAGGATTTTACTTATGATACACTTCAAAGTGTCGGTACTTTATACCGTAATTTGATCCATAATTTTTTACAGTGTAAAAATTTAAGTAAAAGAACTTTTTATTAAAAAATTAATAAATTTTTTATTTATTTCACTGAATATTACTTTTATTTTGCATTAAAAAAAACAGACAATTTAATGAATTCTCATCACAGAAAAGGATTTTTGCTTAAACTTTCCCAAAACACAGCTTTAAACTCTTTAAGAAAAATGCAAAAATCAACTTCTTTCTCAAAGTCAATAAAATTATGAGATTCATTAAATGATCTCACTTACTTTTCCTAAAGAATTTGTTCCTTGAATGACTGAAGTATACACTATAGTCCATGTCAGTAACAGGCATAAAACTAGCTTCCAGTTTATAGTTAAGTAATCAGTATCTACTTGCTTCTGTAGAACTTCAGTCCTATTTAAAAAAAATCAAAAGAGTTTATGTCTTAAGAAATAAAAAATACACACTGTGGTATTGTGATTAAAAAAACTATTATAATATCAATAAAAATTACATATTAAATGTAATATTATTTCTTTAAACATATATTGTTTCTCTAAAACATTACTTTAAAATATTAAATCACTCTATAATTTTTAGCTTCTTAGTTTTTAAATAAAAGTAAAATTTTTGTCAATGGTATTTGCCTTAGAAATGCTACTCATATTTGTCATAAAAATAGAAGTCGTGTTTTACCCATTTATTTCTCACAAAAGGAAATTTGCATTTTATTTTATTTTATAACCGGCGTTGAACAGCTGACCCAATTTCAGGTTTAAAATTCCAGAAGACAAGGGAACTCCTGGTTCAAGTATTGCTAGAAGTTTGTCTTCGTGGAGGACTTTTTTGATGGAACTAGCCAACATTTGCGTTACATGGGTGCGACCAGTCATCGCTTGGATTCGAGCCCGGTTCACCTCATTGGAAGGCGAACGCTTCATGCCCTGAGCTCAACAACCGGGAATTGTAACAATGGAGTAGCCTATGCCAACCTAGCCATGATAATGTAGCCACGAGCTATGTACATCTAGACATTGTAGTAATAGATTACTAAATTGTAGTAATAGATTGCTTAAAAAAACATGGACATAAATTAAACCAACTTTGGACATAAATTCAACTTCGCATATATTTCGTTTTTTCCAACAATGAATTTTCATACTCAACTCAAAATAAATATCACTTATATAATTGGTTATAGAAATGGTTTAGGAAATTATTTCATTTCTTTAATTCAAAATGTTTGTTCTCCTTAAGTATTTTACTTTCAAAGCAATCAATACTCCCTTTTAATATTTCGTGAAAAATATTTTCCTACATCATTTAGCATTTTTTTTCCAACATCATTTCAATTTAAAGACAAATTCGGATAAAACGATTGCGAAAAACATAAACTTTTGCATTTTTTGGATGTCTGAAATCTGTACAATGTCTTGATTTTACAGCCTGTTTAATGGAAAGGTACCCAGGCTGTTAAATAGACTGTCTCAAACATCCATCTTAAACTATTGTGTTAGAGCATGAGCACCTCACTAGTATCGGAGCTATTCAATTATAGTAATTCTTTTTATAAAAATAATTAGTATTTCGCATGTGTAAAAGGTGCCAAATCTATAAAATGTTAAAAGGATAAATATTGCACAAATATTTTTAAAATTTGACACATTATATAAAGAAAAAAAGAAAAAAGTGCTAAATTATTTTAAGGCAATTGTACAATGCCATCAGTTTTACCGTCCCTCCTTTTATCTGATAAAATATAGAGTTATGGTTTTTAAAAGTTTGATATTTTAATTAGTTAACACCTTTTTACGAATGCATTCAAGAGATTTTGGCATATTGTACTCAAACCTGTTCATAGAGACCCCATTAGCCCAAACAACAGAGGTATTTTGTCTCAACATCTTTTCTTTTTCTTTATGGAGGTTTAACTACTACGGGAAACCTATAACACATTTCTATAAACTCAATGAAAGATTCATATTTTTAAAAAAATTGTTTTCTCCAAAAAATGTTTTTTTTAAAATGGTCAATTTTTCCTCATCTCAACTAGAGCCCGATTTAATAGCAATTTTAAAAGATTCAAAAATTTAGAATTTTCTTCTATTTCATCCATTTTTATTTTAAAGTAATGACATATGCATTAATTAAAAATGTTATAAATTATGACAAATTAATTTCAAAATTTAATTAAAACATTATGTTTAAGTTTCACAGATTTAATTAAATTACATGATTCAAATTAGCTTTATCATAAGATATCGCATAAAATACTATAATATTTACGAAGTTATGATACCTATGATCCCTTCTAACAGTATATAAGAAGATTTTAAAATTCCAACTTCCTTAAAAAATATTTGATAAACACATTTAAAATTCGGAAAAATATTTATAACTTACCGCCAAAAATATTCAGACATAGCCATGTCATCAGAAAGAGACACATTCTAAATTAGAAAATAAATCTTTTAATAACTCCTAAAAAGAAATATTTCTTTTCATCGAATATAACATATAAAATCGAGTAAATTATATCTTTTGCATCTTTAGAACATTATAAATGCAAACTATTTAAACAAAATTTGTGCAACTGCAACAAAAATTCATGAAATTGGGAACTGGAAAAATGTCAAAGATATTTCATGGTATTTCTTCAAGAAACTTAAAAGACAAATTTTTTCTTATTTTATGCTATTAAAACTTTTTTATAAACATTAAAATCTATAATTAAAACCTTTTTTATTAATCAAAATATAGGTTAGCCTAAGCGATTCATACATTTTCAATGGACTGTCTATTTATAATGAGCCATTTAGTTTACACCTTGTGCCATTTTACTAGAAACACTTACTAGCGACATTGACTCGTTTAAGATGTTGCATGCAGTCCATGGTAGGCAGCTTTGCATTGATGAAAAGATGTAAAATACACTTAATGCCATTAAGTAATTATAAAATATCGCAACGTATGACGCAGATATTATCTGTGCATATCCAATTCCTGAAAAATGAAAAATAGCAATCAATTAAGGGAATATCAGGGTTATGATAGAGATAGTAAAAAATATTTTAAAGCATTTTCACACAGAAAAACTTTGCAGAAGACTTCAGAGATAACTGAAGCTTGCTTTAAGGAAAAAGTTAATACATTAAAAATTTACAATGTTACAAGTACAAACAATCCTCAAATAAATAACAAAATAACATAAATATACAAAAATAAATGTAACTGTAAAAATTGCCTTAGCATTACACTTTAACAGTAAATGCCTGTTCCAACCAACACATTCTTATCTCTTCTTAAAACGGAATGGAATATTTAATCCCAATATTCTCAGAGTGAGGTTCGAACCTAGTTATACGGCACTATATTTATATACACTATTTATACGAACCTATCTTACAGTCATATAATAATTATTACGGCTCTATAATAATCCTAATATAATCTTATAAGTAATAATCTGACTTGTTTCCATTACATATGACGTTAGGATTATAACGTATGGAAATATAAGAGCTATGGAAGATGGAGAAATTGGCTAGCTAAAATATGTTAACTATTGGAATAATCTAATAGGTTTTGGTTAATGATTTACTCTAAAATTTTCACAATAAAGGCAGAATACGTAAACTATAGCAATTAGAAAAAGAATAAAATATGATTTCAAATTTTTCATTGCCATGCAACCGTTGGTGTATTTCTAAATGGTACATTTTGAATATGTCTGCTTTTAAGTCTTGGCACATTTAAGGACTTACACAGGGCATCTAAAAAATAGTACGACAAACTTACGAAGGAGATAGAATACATCATAAGGATTAAGAATTGCATAGCAGCCACTGACAGGAATAGTCATTACAGTCTCGCAGGTGGTGCTGTGCATGCTATTACAGTAATGCTAAAGTGCTACTGTGAACCGAGCAGTACTTCGTAGTGCTACTTTATCATCTACTATTTTTCTCTTTGCTGTATTTATCATTTTTTTCTTATAGTTCCTGTCATTTTTCGCCTTATAATTCTTATGGTGTGCCCAATTTCGCTTTTCAGAATTTGTCACCACACTTCTGTGACGCCTCCTCAAAACATTATGATAATTTTATGCAATTTACGGGTAAAAATACAAGGACTTTCTAGTGTGATGCTAGCAATAATGAGCAAAGCGCAACAGTTGCTGCTTCAATTAAATTGTTATTCAATAAGCTTTAATCACTCCCAGGAAAAGCAATATACAGTCGCGTATTTGCTAGTTATAACATCACAAATCGCGCTCTGTGTTTGAAGATGTTAACAATTGTGAGGTGCAAAAAGTGAAAAGATTTCTTCACGTAAGAAAAACTTTCAGCGGCTAATATTTATTGTGAATTACAACTAAGCAAAAATATGATTTTTTTTTTAAGATTACATTGCTTAATTTACTCAATGAATCAAAATTAATTCGACTATTATTAAATAAATGATGCAAAAAATAATAAAGCTTTACTGAAAGTTATTTTTTGCATCGAATAATATTTGGATAAAAAAATTTAATAATTGTGTGCAAAAATTTTTCAATTCGATTTAAAATTTCTCGAAATAAGGTGAAGTACGTAAAAAAGCAAAATTAATGTTAAGGAGTCTAAACTTTCGACCACTCTCCAGACCAAACTATTTGTTTGTCAAACTATTATTAAGTTACTAAACTAACTTACAATACCCTCTGAGGTCACCACCTCAAACCATTAAAACTGAGTCCTAGAATGTGAAGATCCGATCAATAGATCAAAAGTGTTAATAACAGAAGTTCCGTTTTTTTTTCTATTTTTTTTTTGTTTGTTTTTTAATTCACTGTGATTGTTTTAATGTTGTGAACGTTGTAATATGCTGTGAAATGATTTATAGTTGTGCATTCACAGTACAATGAATTATAGTTGTAGTTGTTTAATTGTTGTTGTTTTTTTCATGAGTGCAGGGTTCTTTTTCTTTACATGGGAAATGGTGGAATAGTGATTAGTTTCTGAATCACACCAAAAAAAAATATAACTGATAAGTTATCATAAAAAATATAGCAAACTAAAGGTTACATGGACAATAGACTGAATTGTAAGAGAATTATTAGATATTTTTATTTTTATAGCTATATTATTTGTACAATTACTAGGGCGGAATTAAAAGTCCACATATTAATCAGTTTTACCAACATACCAGAAAAAAAAATTATTTTTGAGAAAATTTTGAATTAACCACACGTAATTTCTTTTGCTTCAATTGGCATATTTTAATACATTTTGCTTTGAATGGAATAATTATTTCATCATTAAATAATAGGTATTCATGCAATTTAAACATTTTACTCTACACATAAATTTTATGACGAATCATTATTTTACACCATAACATATTAAAATTGTTTTAAATTTTTAGGGGTGTTCTTTCTCTTTCTAGTATTTAAATTTGGATTTATTATTGGAATCAGAGACGAACTGATTCTGCGATTGCGTAAACAAAGCTTTTCATATTAATCATTGCTTCTAATGTTTCGGTAGGATATACATTTCAGTTTTAATAAAAGCTAGACATCAGTAGAAAATATATATACATCAATGTTCATAAATCAATATTTCTATATTTGACTGATATGCTTCCACAAATATGTGATTCATTGAAAGTTTTAAATAATGCCTATTCTCAAAATGTAATAATTAAACAATTTTGTTATCTAAAAATTTGATGGTAAAAAGGTATTGAGTGTGAATTTGAGTGGGCTAAGTATATTTTTATTAAAAAAAATATATCTTTTTAGATGTTACTTCGATAAAAAGTATGGTCGAAACTAAAGGAGTACAGATTTCTCTAAATTTACTCTGTAAGAAATTACGGATGAAATTAAGTGCCGGTACATCTTACCACAAAATTTCACCGGCACAAAAAAATCTGATATACCGTAAAGTTTACAATAATAATTACAGCAAAATCATTGAATAACTCTAATTAAACAAGTATTACTGTAGAAATTACGGTTAAAAAATTTTTACGGCTGATGCATCCAAAGTGCCTATGGCGGAGGTTTGGTTCTCCGTCATTAGCCGCCAATATTCGTGTAGTGGATTTTTACTTAGCCGTACAAAATACATTTTTGATTATGAAAATACTAAAAATGGATAATGTGCAGGAAACAATATATAACTCGTTAAAATGAAAATTTACTTTATTAAGCATAATAGGTGATAGAGAATGACCATTTTTTCATCCAAAATAGAAACCCCTTAAAGAGATAAAATCAGAATACCCTCCTATTGAAAGATCATACAGCCAGAATATCATTTTTGACCGTTAGAAGTTGAGACTGGGGAGGCCCCTAAGGGCACTCCCAGTCTCCACAAATTTGAAATTAAAAGTGAATATAATTATTCCCAACGGACATAGAAAGTATGGATAGGAGATCCAAAATTGGCGATTTATCATAATATATCATAGCCAAAACAAAGCCAACTAGCATATCAATATTGGTTTTAAAAGAACACCTTGGCGATCACGAGTCACCAACAAATTTATGAGAATTATTACAACCATGCAACCGAAACATTTAACAGATATAAATTTAGAATAAAAAGTTTTAAATAGATTTTTGTTTTCGATTAGAGCCGACAGTGAATTAATAAGTCTGCATAGTGATGAAATAAAAAGTATCCGTTACATTGATCTAAAAGAGAAGAATAAATATTTTATGTTCGTGTTCGCTTTAAAAGATTAAGTCTTTTATTTATTTTAAACGTAATTCTATTAATAAAAAAAAAGCTTAAGTAATGAAAAATATTTTAAAAAGGATAGAAAATAAATATGTAATGCCAATTGTGGCATCACAGTGCCGGTACTCCATACCGAATTTGATTCAGAATTTTTTTACAGAGTGGAATAAAATTAGCAATAAAATATAATGCGTAATAAAATATAATGCGTTTTATAATGTGTAATAAAATTTGGTGAAGCTGCAAAATCTAGTCATTTTATCTTGATAACTTAGATGTTGTTGTAGTTTATTTACGTCGCACTGGAGCTGCATAATGGACCATTGGCGACGGTTTGGGAAACATCCCTTAGGATGATCCGAAGACATGCCATCATAATTTTGACCCTCTGCAGAGGGGATGGCACCCCCGCTTCTATAGCCCGATAACCAGCGCTCGAAGTCGTGCACTTTACGATAGAACAGTTTAACGATGACCAATACCGTACACCTTCGATCCCTTCGCAGATTTATTCAAGTGCTCACCCATCCGCACGCCGACCGCATCCAGTGATGCTTGACTTCGGTGTTCTACTGGGAACCGTGTCTTAAGGATCAGTCCACTGTGGGACTTTGATACCTTAGAACAAAGCATAAAAACTTATTCCGTTAAATGTACTTTTGAGTTCTGTATATTTTCGATTAATTGCGTCGTAACTAAAACTATAATTTTAAAAACCGGAATTTTCCTTAAACTGTTACCATATACACAGAAATATTACTAAAAGAATGGTTTAAATACCATATCTTTTAGTTTATTATAACTAGAATTAAGGGTTTGTTTTACTAGAAATGTAATTACCATACGTGACAGTTATTTAATCAGAATTTTTTTCAAAAAATAGAAAAAATAAGTGGTTTCTTTTTTTAAAAGTTTACCTTTCAATGCTGGTACGATTCTCCAAACTTTTATCGGTCCTTGACTTGAAAATTGTCCAAGAATAAGCTCTAAGTAATACAATGGCCGACCAATGATAAATAATAGTAGCAAATATGGAATCAGGAATGCTCCTATAGTAACAGTGAAGAATATTATACACAAAAATACAGAGAGTGATGCATTTTAACAAAATATAGATTTATTAACAGAATCAGAAATTCACGAAGTATTTCTTTACTAGCTCATTAGATGCAAAAGCTACTCAAGAAAGGCTTGTTTGTAAGTAAAATCACTGACAACAAAATAAAAACGTATTTCCCTTACACAGTACATTAGAAATCATCATATTTTGAACTACACAAGTTTGTTTGTATATGATCTGAGACTATATTATGACTCCTGGCTGTCTGAAAACACTTTTAAGTAACGATTTATTGTGCGAACATGAACAAATATATTTTAGTTTTTCTTCCTATATATTCCATTATAATATATTCTAGTTTAGTTTAGAAAATAATATTAATCATAATTATTTAGAATTTTTTATATTTTTATTATGTAGCAAAATATTTTTAGAAAATTTGCGTTTTGATAAGTATAAAATTTGGTAAATACGGTAAAATTTAGTAATTTTATCCGGATGCCTTAGAGCATGACATAACAACCATTTATTTTATTAAGTTTAATTTTCAGTTTGTATTTTTTACGAAATGTGTGGTAATAAGAACAACATTTCTGGTAAACCGTTACCATATGAACGGAAAAATCACTAAATGAATAGTTTAAATAATCGTATATTTTAGTTTTATTAACAATTTTTTAGTTTTATTAACAAAAATTATGGTGTTGTTCTTAGCAGAAATACCCTTACAACACACTACGGTAATTTTACCAGAACTTTTGTTTCGTGTAGATATTGTATATATTTGTATCCACATAATTTTAAATTCATGGGTTAATCTAATATTTCATTAATATTAATTTCATGGAGATAAGACTTTCAACATTTAAAAGGAGTTAGGTAGGTTTAATTATGGTTTTAAAATTTCTTAATTTCATCTTTGTATGCTGAGCCACTAAAACTCAATTCCTTAAACACCGAACTTACCCTTATAATTATTAAATGAAACTTTTCCTAACTTTACGTAATTTGCATCTTTATTATCTTAACATTTATTTCATTTTCAAAAATACGTGACTTACAAATGCATATAGCTAAATTTCATTCTTTTAAACTCAAGCTAAATGAATAGATTTTTTAAAACGATTCTATCTATATTTTGTGTAAAAACCCAAAATCCAGAGTCAAAAATTCAATTATTTTTAAACATAATTAAACTGTGATTCGCACAATTTATTTGTTTTAAGTATAGTGCGCAAAAAAATAAACAGACCACCCTAAATGGCTTTTGATATAATGATCGTATCTTCACGTTCTAGGACTCAATCTTAATGGTTCGAGGGGCAGACCTCAAATATGCTAATTATTTAGTGCAGACGATATTTTAAAATATTAATTTTGAAATCAGGCACAAAAACATACTTTCTCTCGCTAAACATACCTTTTTTTTTAAACGGAATCGGATTTCTGACCCTCAAAATACAGGAGGTACTCGCAATCTGGAAATACGATCACAACAGTTTGCAAAAGAGCTTAGACACCTAATGTTAATTTTACTTTTTGCATATTTCCCCACATCTCAGGAACTTCTTAAGCAACAACTTAAGAATTTTTGTACACAAATATAAAATTTGTTTATCCAAAAAGAATTCCAAGCAAACTATAATTTTTAGTAAATATTTATTATTTTTTTTAATAATTATCGTAAAGTATAAAATTTTCACATCATTTTAAAGTATGTAATTTTACATGACAAAAGACGAAATTCGAGCGAAATTGGTTGAGCGATTCCTAAGAAATCTAATTTTAAAAAAGTCTTACAGTTACATATAAAATTTGAGCAAAATTGACTGAATAAATCGTATAATTTATTCAGTCAATTTGGCTCAAATTTTATATTTTGTCATATAAAATTACATAATTTAAAATTACGTAAAAAATTGTATACCTTACAATTCACAATTCTTCCGACTATTATTAAATAAAATAATTAAAAATTATGAATTTGCACTAAAATTTATGTTTTGCATGCAATAATTATCTCTGGATAAAAAAAAATTGGCCTAAGAAATTCGTGAGATATGGCGAAATACGCAAAAAGTAAAATTAGAATTAAGTGGTCCAAACTTTAAATCGCTCTCCTGACCAAACTATTGGGCCATCTATCCCAAATTACGGCTACCCGCTATATTCCGGGAGTCAGAAATCCGAATCCGTCGGAAAAAAAGCATTTTTATTCAGAGAAAGTGCATTTTTGTTGTCTGATTTCGGAACTGAAAATATCATCCGCACTAATTAACTCGCATGTTTGAAGCCACCCCTTCGTACAATTAAGATTTGGTATCATTAAATCAAAAGTTATTTAAGTTGGTCCGCTTATTATTTTTTTAGCATACTACAGTAAAATGTAGTAGTTAAACTACCTGCAGTTTAAACTGCATTAAAATATTTATATTTCTTAAACATATCGCTCGACGATAAGAAAACTCTAGGATTAGATTTTTGTGAAATGTTTTCATCATATAATAAATATTTTGTGTGTTCCATTTCCTAGAGTCTAAGTTTAATTTGTTTAAAAAAAATAAAGTTATCCATAACATATGCACTCTTCTTTTAGTTTGAGTTTACAATTGTGTTTTTATTGTTTGAATTTAAAAAGCATATTATAATAGGATTTTTGTGAAACGTTTTTGAAATAGTAAATTGCCTTGTACATCAATTCATCTTTTAGAAGTCTTAATTCAGTTTCTTCGAAAAATATTTCTATCGTGAGTCACACAAGTTGTTGATTTAACTTCAGATTATTCTCACGACTCTCAAAAGTGATGCAACCAGACTTTTTTCTTTCATTTTTAATCTGATGTAATCATAACTATTTTCTCCTCCTTAGGACCTCTAAAATCTCTTCTTTATTTTTCTATTTTTACTTGCATCATGAGGATTGAAACTGTTAGAAACCCATACCCGGAACTGTCAACATGCACAGCTGGGTAGCTGTCCTTTTATGACCTGTTCAGAAATACAAGAAGATGCAGTTCATTATGGGGAAGCACCCTTAGCGGCGTATGGTGACATTTCCTGTAAAGGGTTACTGTGCAGTTTTAATCCTGATGATGTGCCCTAACTACTCTAGATTTTTGACGCTGTATTTATGCTGTTCAACGTTACATGAGCAATTCTACAAATAAACGCCAATTAGGCGGCCAAAAAAAAAAACATTTTGGGGGGCACACTATTTCTACATGAATTGTTTTCTTCTTTTTTACACCCTAAAAAAGCAAGAAAAAATCGTGAACATGACATTTTTTCTTTGTGACATACTTTAAATGTGACATACTCAGATAAATCTGACCCATTTATTCAGATAAAACGATTTTTACATAAATATAATATCATTATAATGTCTCTCTAAAATGTATTTATAGAGATTTCATACCATAAGATTATATTTTAGTATAAAATATTTTAGTATATTTTAGTATAACGTTTTTAAACTTTCTACATTATGACAAAAAAATAGACTAAAAGTGTCAATTAAAAAAAACTGTTGATTGCAGAGAAAAATCAATTGCAGATTTAAATTCATGGACGAGAAAATATCCAGGGTCCGTTAAAAAATCCTATGCAACAAATCAACAACAAAAAAATTTCCCGGAATTGAATTTAATTGAAACTTGCAGGCGTTGTTTGCTACATGGTGTAATTTACACGATACAATGCTTACTTTAGATTCAAAACTGCTTTAACTTTAAAAAAAATAATATCGTGACAATTTCTATTTCCTGAATTAAAGGATTTTAGATTTATATTCACCGGATGTTATTCAACAACTTTGTTTTTGCTGTTTCATTTATTTAATTTAAGGTTCAAACATTCGTGATGCGTTTAATACAAGTCAAAACGTGATTTATTTGTGTTCAGTTAATATCAAACATATAATATTTGCTTTAGTCCTTATGTTTCGAAATAGGTTTAGATTAATGTAAACGCTCATGTTTGCATTTACTTCGTCGGTGTACCTACAAACTTAACTTTTGCAATAAACCATACGAATATCAAATAATTTCTAATCATCATTCAGTTTCCATTACTTCCTGTCTTAGAATTAATTTTAAGATTTATATTATTTGAGTTATAAATAACCTCAAGTATAATATGTCGTCAAAACAAGACAGTCTAAGTCAGTTAGAATTAAAAATCAGATTTTAATGGAAGTTAAATTCTTAAAACTATGCTTATACGTTCATTATACAAATATGCAAACCCCTTAACAGATTTGCAACATGTTTGCTATTTTTTTGTGTTGGCTGGCATGGCAATCTAACCTAGATCTTTTGAAATTTCCTTGTCTAAGCGCAAACGTACAACTTTCAAACTAAATAGTTTTGAGCATTGTTGCATTTAATTATTTAAAATATCTTAATACGGAACACCGGTGAAAACAATTCTTATAATTGTTAACTTATCAAAAGAATTGCGCTTCAAAAATGTATCCTCAGTACTTGAATTCATGTTTATTTAATAACGATTTATAAGTTAGTTTAGCTTAATAACTACTTATTCGTGTACAGTGCGCAAAATAAAAAACGGACCACCCTGAATAACTTTTGATCTAATGATCGGATCTTCATGTTCTAGGACTCAAGCTTAAAGGTTGAAGGGAATTAATTAAGGCAAACGATATTTTAAGTTGCAAAATCAGACACAAAAACGTACTTTCTCCGAATAAACATACCAATTTTTCAAGGGATTCGGATTTCTGACCCCTAAAATATAGGAGGTAGCCGCAATCTGGGATATGTGATCCTCATAGTTTTATCAGGAGAGTGGTTTAAAGTTTGGATCCCACAGTTTTATTTTTATCTTTTACATATTTTGCCACATCTTGAAAACTTAAATAAATTGAAAAATTTTTGAATACAGCTATAAAATTCGTTTATCCAAAGATAATTTCTAAGCAAAATATAACTGTTAGTAAATATTTATTTCTTATTGTTATTTTATTTAATAATAACCGAAAAATCAAATTTTGAACTAGTTTTGAAACGAAGTTTGAAAGCGAAATTTGAATTGTAAGTTATACAATATTCCCCATCATTTTAAAGAATGCAATTTCAAATTGAAATATGCAGAATTTCAGCAGAATAGGTCAAATAGTTCCTAAGATATCGAATTAAAGAAGCTGTATATTTAAAATTCGGTTTCTCAGGGACTATTAAACTGATTGTTCCAGAATCGAACTCTCGATCCGCAGCTCTCCACCGGCGAAGGTGGAGAGTTGCGTATCGGGACTGTGCCACGAAGCACCAAATGACTCACATTTAATATTGTATTCCACAAAATTAAACGAATGTTTTCCTGTATCCCTAGCATGCATTGGCCTTTATTTTGACTTTTAGTTTGTATGTAATAAAAGGCCAAATGTTGCCGTAAATGATTATAAAAGGAGTTTTGGTAGATTCGGAAACAGAAATATTGTAAATAGCATCATTAAACTTATTATTACTACAAAGTGGAAGAACTTAAACTTATTGACTTGATATGTGCTGTAGCTCAATTAAAAATGACCTAAACTATTGTAATACTATATAATATGAACTAAACTAATGACCTAAACTATTGCAATACTAATAATATACAATATGAAACTTACTGACAAAATATTAGAATATATTTAGCTATTTCAAATTATTTCATCTTACCTCCTCCGTTATTATAGGCTACATTAGGAAACCGCCATATGTTTCCAAGGCCAACAGACATGGATAAACAAAGAAACAAACTTTGAATGCTTTTGGACCATGTTCCTCTTTCGCTGACCTCTTCCTCTTCAGGTGGAATTTTGACCCCATTCACTACCTAAATAACAGATTTTAAAAAAATAGAACTGAATTCTTTATAATTTGTATTTGATTTAAAAATTATAAAATTCTGTAAAATCTAGAAAAATGTCGAGAAACACAACGTAATAATCAAAATAAATAAATTTAGCATAGCGTTTGTCTTACGTTTAACATAACGCTAACCTTATTTTCCAACCCTTAGTGATATATGATTGGTTAGAAAGTTTTGCGCATGCGCTATGATTCTAAAATATAGTAGCTGGCACCGGCGTAAGCAAAGGAGTGGTTTAGAGGTTTAAACACCCCCCTTGAGCTCAGATAAAATGGCAAAAATAAAAATTTTAGTAGAAATTATGAGTGCTATTATTTTTTAAGACTATATATTTTTATTTGCCTTATGCCTACTTTTTTTTCCTCACGGTATTTCTCAGAATACTGAAAAAACATTTACTATAATAGGATTGTACTTTTGAAACCAAATTTACGTGATACTGTTAATGACTGGTTCCTTTCTGTCCTGCCAGTATAGTTTTCGAGACTAGCTGTCATTCGCGAGGTCTTTACGCGATGATTCTGAAATCCCAGACATTCTGTCGTCTTAGAGACAATTCGAGAATTTTGGAGAATTGTGAAAAATTCGAGAATTTGTGAAAAATTATATAAAAGGGGGAACGGGGTACAGTGGAGTTGGTTAGTCAGACTAAGAGTTATCTCTGCCGCTTGTCTTTCGGAGTCTGTCGCTAAATCTGTTTTGTTTTGTCTTAACAAAAAGTTCATTCAATCGCCGAACCCGTCGTCGCCACTATTTCGACTAGTGAAAAAATCAGTAACAATACCATTGGAGACACTGTGCTCGTTGAAGTTATTCATTCCAGCTCGAAACTTTGAGATCGTAGCATAGCGGATATTTCTGTGCCAATATATATATNTTTTTTATTAAATAATAAAGCCGTTTATTATTTAAATTTTTAATTCAGCATATAATATTTGTTATTAAATCAGTTAAGTATAACTAAAGTGGCTGTAAGAAAAAGTGGCTTTTTAGCTATGACAATAAAGTATTAACTTCAGCAGTCGTAGCCCTTCTAGAGAATCGGACTACATCTTGTTCAGAGCGGGGTGCGATCCTTGTCCCACTGAGTACATGCGTTATATGTGCTCGTACAACGTGTGGAGTCGGAGAAAATTTCCTTTTCCTCCAGATCTGTCTAATTTGAGGGAGTGGCCTCATGAATGAGTGGTGCTGCCATCTATCCGTGGGATTCTGAGCTGAGACTTATCCTTGTGGTGCTCTCTTATCAAACGAAATCAAGCTTAGCTTGTCAAGTGTCATTAGAAAAAACAACCAATATGATTTTAACTTTGAAAGGAGTTTCTTTGTATGAGTTAAAAACTTTTGTGTTTCTGCTGCTTCTCTAAACTTCACCTAAAGGCCTGATGTATTCTTCAATTCAAATAAACATGCATTTAAAAAAAAATTCATTTTTAAAGAACTTTTTTAATTAATTTTTAAATTAATTTATTTGCTTAAAATATGAGTTCCTCCATTGTGTATCATGTTATAAAAATAATATTCTAATATGATTATCGTATAACACAAAATTCTCTGAGTACAAAATGTGCTTAACTTATCCAATCAAAGAATGAAACTAATTTTATTTTTATTTTATAACCGTCGTTGAACAGCCGATCCAATTTTTTGGGTTTACGACTATTAATGTTCAGCGCCGTAGCCTTTTAATTTTGATTCCAATCCAGAAGACAAGGGAACTCCTGGATCAAGTATTGGGAGAAATTTGCCTACATGGAGGACTTTTTGATGGAACTAACCCACATTTATGTTGCACGGAGAGGAAAACCACGAGAACCTCCCACGGTTAGGCTGACGGCAAAGGGACTCTAACTCATGATCCGTCTACCACTGAGGATATTTCACGTCAACACTGTGGTCGGTGCAAGCCGGATGCGGATTTGTTTTTGTTTTGACCAGCCATCGCTGGGGATTCGAACCCGGTTCACCTCATTGGAAGGCGAGCGCTCTATCCCCTGAGCTAGGAAAATTAAGATTTCTTTTAACTTTTGATGAATTTATTGAAACATATAAAATAGAGCACAAAACAGTTACATAGAAATAATCTAATACAAATTATAATTATTAAAAATGAAATTAAAAAAAAAACGTTTACTGGTGTGCGGACGTGGACTCAGCCTAACAGTTCAGTGGCTGGAAACAGACTGCAAATACTCTCGCCAGATGGCGCTTAGCCAGCCGTTTCGTTTAAAGCTGCTATTGTGGCAAAATGAATGAATCTTAATTTTCCTAGCACTAGATTTTCCAGATATTTTACGGCCTAAAAACAAAGTGTATCTTGATCTCAATTTTTTCCTCAAAATATTTCGTGTTTTTTTCTTTATTATAAAATAATCCAACAGTCTAATCGATGTCATTAAAAAAATATAAAGCGGCTTATAACCAAAATAATTCAAGAATTTTTTTTAACAGCACTAAAACAAAGTTTTCCGATTTCAATTTTTTGTGATCTTTTTATTTCAATTGTGGGTGTTTTTTGTTAGTAAAAAAGAATAAATAGTTGTTTTAGTCAAATAAACTTCAAGACTTTTTAAAACTCAAAAACAATGTTTGTTGATCTCAGTTTTTTTTCTCACGATGTTAAATTCCATACTTTAAAACATAAAAAAATTCAAGAGGTTGTTTTTTGTTTTGATTAAGATCGGGGAACACTGAAAATTTCACTTGTAAAAAATATTGAAATATTTCGGCTAAAAACTTCTTTAATAATCAAAAACAAAAACATTTTGGAGTTCCTTCAGCCTGAAAAGTATTTTAAAAAAACATGCATGGAAATATACATTTTATATTGCATTATCATTACATTATTTCCTTATATTACATTATTTCTTTATCATTACATTATTTTCATTACATTAAATGAAAACTTGGCCAAAAACAAAAAAAAAACACTATATTGAATTTATTTAATTGAAAAATACGAAATTTAACATTACAAAAAAAGTAAATTGAGGTAAAGAAACTTTGCTTTGGAGATATAACCGAATCTCCCTAAGGATCTTATTGTGCCTTATCTTAATTTTCCCTAAAGATCTTTTAATTTCATTTGCTCAATATTTCATTATCTTAATGAAAATCAATGATTTAATATAATTATATAATTCAATTTCTTTGAAAAAATAAAGTCCCGCAATGGACTGATCGTTAAGACACGGTTCCTAGCAAATCACCGAAGTCAAGCATCACTGGCTGCGGTCAGTGGGCGGGAGGGTGACCACTTAGATCAGTCCACGTAGGGGCCGAGGGTGTGCGATATTGGTCCTCGTTAAACTGTTCTACCTTAAAGTGATCGACTTCGCGTGCAGGTCGTTGAGCTACTTAAGTGGGTGTGCCATCCCCTCTGCAGAGGATCAAAATTGTGATGGCATGTCTTCGGATCATCCTCAGGGATGTTTCCCAGACCGTCGCCAATAGTCCATTGTGCAGCTCTAGTGCGGCGTAAATGAACTACAACTACAACAATAATTGNGAAAAAATAAAGTCCCGCAGTGGACTGATCGTTAAGACACGGTTCCCAGAAGATCAGCGAAGTCAAGCATCACTGGCTTCGGTCAGTGGGCGGGTGGGTGACCACTTGGATCAGTCCACGTAGGGGCCAAGGGTGTACGGTATTGGTCCTCGTTAAACTGCAGGTCGTTGGGCTACTTAAATGGGGGGTGCCATCCCCTCAGCAGAGGATCAAAATTGTGATGGCATGTCTTCGGATCATCCTCAGGGATGTTTCCCACACCGTCGCCGATAGCCCATTGTGCAGTTCTAGTGCGACGTAAATGAACTACAACTGCAACTACAATTGAAAAAATAAAAAAATACAAAAAATACCCCTTTTCATTAGAATAAGAAAAATTTCAAATATACTATAAAAAATTTCGGTTCAAATTACTGTGTCAAATATCGGCATTTTTTATAGATTTTTTTCAAATATTTCTTTTTATTATAATAAGACCACTTTTATAAATATTTCTTCTGAAGCTATTGATATATTAATTTGTTTAGCAAAAGAAATGCAAACATTTTATCTTAACTTCAATTTTGTGCATACAATTCAAGCTCTTAAGCTTCATTTCAGTTTCTTCAGTTTATTTCAGTTATTAAATACTACTTATATTAATATTACTTGAAATAGTAATTAACATGCAATAGCATACCTGAGTAACCGATATCCGAGGAACAGCAAAGCTATCACGACTGTTTCGTTTCTTTTCTAAATTGTATGAACTTGAACTAAAACCTAATGTAAATGCCTAGAAAGAAACAAATTAATCAATCATAGGAAGTCACTAAATTTTTCATTCAAAAATTAAAATGCGTACACGGAGAAAACAATTGTAATAAAATTACAATGCTGTGTGATAATGATTATTACAGGGAGGAAAAACAATATTAACAATATTTAATGAAACTATATATTATAATCTGAGACCAAAATATACAGTGTTTAAACCACTTATTTGAGAATTTTTTTTTCATATGGTGATGGTTTATTGGAATTTCCAGTTTTCAAAATTATAGCTTTCATTACCAAACATTTAGTGAAGAGTAATAAACTGAAAAGAAAATTAAATCTAACTTAATGTTTTTGTGCCAAATCTGGTAAAATACCAAATTTAACCACATTTACAAAATTTTATCCCATACTATAAACCATATTTAATTGTTAATTTTGCCATAAAGCATTACTAAAGAGCTTTGGTAAAAATTACCTACCTATGTTGCTGTCCCAATAGAGCTATAAACACGGCAAATTTCACCATATTCTGGTAGTTTTGACCATACTTTTTTTTTTCTTAGTGCAGTTTTCCTTGTGAGTTCAAAGAAAATATTTTTAACCATATCATAATATTTAAACAATAGTTGCGATTAAGTAAAAGACTTACCGTAAAGGGTACTTTAGTTTGAAAATATCCCCAACAAATCTGTTTTTATCATTAAATTTTGCGTTTTGATATCTAATAGAATAAAATGATCGCAAGTGTATAAATTGATTTTTTTTTAAAAAAATCAATTTTTGAATGCAAATATATTTTATATCAACAACTTTTGCATTTAGAAATGTAACAAATTGAAATATTTGTAATTACATAATTTTTTTAAAGTTCTCATTCATGAAAAAATGAGAATTTTATTCTCCTTTTCTCACAGTTGCTTACCTTTGTTCATGTCTTGACGTTCTGGGAATCAGGAAATCACTTTAAGTCAAACTATCTGGCATATATTATTATGTAATATTTCACTGTTTTAAAAGGAAAAATTTATTAACCGCAAGGAACATAAAATGCTTGAAGTTAGTTTAAAATCATTCCGAGAAAGAAAAAAAAGTACTATTAAAACTATTAGAATATGAAAAAATTTACCGTGTTTCTGGCTCTAAAGGAACACCAAAAAACTCTTCAATTTTTACCGAAGCGCTTTGGTAATAATTTTGGAGAAATTAACGTTAAAATATGGTCTTATAACATGTGATAAAATTTGGTTAATGTAGTAAAATTTGATGATTTTATCATAATATCTGAGAGCATGACCAAAAAAATCATTTATTTCGTTAAATTTACTTTTTAGTTTTGTACTTTTTACAAAAAGTTTGGTTATAAGAACTATAATTTTGGGAATCCGAATTTCTGGTACATTACAACAAATTTTCAAATGAATGGTTAATAAATGTCGTAGGTTATGGGTTTTTTTTACTAGAAATGCCTTTACTATACTGAACGGTAATTTTAACAGAATTTTTTTCTCTATGTATAAACATCCTTTAAAAGTTAATATTTATAATCATTATATATATATATA